>NC_037675.1:70211080-70234786 GCF_003255815.1 Theropithecus gelada | reverse complement strand
CCCTCCCCTTCCCTTCCCTTCCCTTCCCTTCCCTTCCCTTCCCTTCCCTTCCTTTCTTTCTTTCAGATAGAGTCTCACTCTGTGGCCCAGGCTGGAGCATGATGGCACAATCTCAGCTCCCTGACCCTCTGCCTTCCGGGTTCAGGCAATTCTCCCGCCTCAGCCTCCCAAGTAGCTGGGATTACAACAGCGCACCACTACACCCAGCTAATTTTTTCATTTTTGTATTTTTAGTAGAGATGGGGTTTCACCATATTGGCCAGGCTGGTCTCGAACTCCTGACCTCAGGTGATACCCTTGCCTTGGCCTCTCAAAGTGCTGGGATTACAGGTGTGAGCCATCACACCGGCTTGGGGTAGGATTTCTAAGCCACAACAATCTTATGACTTTATTGACAGGTCTCAAGGACGCCCGGGGGCAGAACAGCAGAGTCTCTGCAGGCAGGACAGGTATAGTCCGGGGGTGCTGAGCCTCCAGCCTGGGTGGACTCCCTTACCAGATACGGTGGTGTCCTACCCGGGTCACCTCTATTTGAGGATGACTGCCTGCACTGAGCGCCTCAGGTGCAGCGTTTTTCCTGGAAACAGGAGCAAGCTGGGTCTAAGCACAGAGCCCGCTGGAAGCGCCAGGGAGTCAATGCGGGTCAAACGGTGACGGTGACGGGGTTGGTGAGTAAATACTGGCTTGCTCACAGCTCCGTGTGACCGCTGAGGTCTGCTGTACCTCTACCAGGCCCGGTAGGATGGAGTTCCAACTGGCCATGCTGGCAAAATGGCTTGATAATCCCTGTCTAAACAAGTCCCTTCCCTCCCCTGCCTCACTGTTGCTCTCTATGATCACTGACAGGGCTCAGACACCCCAAGATAAGGCACCTTGACATAGTGAGTATTTGAAGATGCAGGAAACTGAGAAAACCACAGAAGCAAGAGGGTCACTTTGTGATCTCATTCCCTTCTACCCTGAAGTAGGTCATCTGCATTAACATCCTTATTTCAGAAGACACAGAGAGAGGCCAAGAAGAACCTGAACAAGCAGGACTTTTGTTTGTTCTGTTTGTTGTTCTGTTTGCTAAGTTTCCCCAGATTTCTACCATTGGACTGTACAGCCCTGGTCCAACATACTTTTTCATGACTGTCCTTAAGAATGTACAAATTTCCCTGTTTCTTTGGGTCTGTATTTTCTAAAGACTCCCATGTCATGTAAAACTTACATGAATTAAATGTGTGTGCTTTTCTTTTGTAAATCTGTCTTTTGTTTTAGGGGTTCATGGCTGGCAACCCATGAGCCTTGTGACATAGAGGAGAAAAAGACAAGACTTTTTCTCCTCTATGTCACCTTCCAAAAAACCTACTTTCAAGTGCTCGTCTCAGGATCTGTTTTTAGGGAGAACTCAAATGAAGCTAGCAGCCTTTTTGGGGCTCACAGTCCCCTGTAATGCTGCTTCTGTAGTGGGGTGCTAGGAAACATTTAACAACTTGCTGAATGGGGAAAAAAGCCCTGGTTTGCAGTTTGCTGCTTTCCGCGGTGTAAATACTGCCCCCGTGGCTGGTTTCCATCTATGGAGTTGACGTCACTGACCACAGAGTTGAGGAGAGGTGCACACTGTTGGCTGTCACAAAGTGGTTTGGGCTGGCTGCAGCCTGGGTCACTGCTGTAACCCTCACCACCCTGTAATGTCATTATCTCTCTGTGTCCCCTCTACAAGGAGACCTTAGCACTGTCGCAGTGTCCACTCATCATGGGTACTAATACTCATGGAGCCATGAGTAAGTAAAAGCCACAGTGGTGTTGGAGAGCTGCTGTCAGGGAAGCGGGTCCTGGGCTAGCGGAGAGGTGAAGAGGCTGTACAGAGGCCACCTCCCAGCTGAGACTGGAAGCATCAACTTGGGGGTCCCCCAGCCCTGGCAGGGAGAGACTGAACATGCAGGGGTCTGCAAGGGCAAAGCCAGAGCCAGGGAGGGCATGTGTGGAGAATATTTGGTCCTGGAGGTTTCGAGGGCTGCAGCATAGAGGAAGAGAAAGGTGACCTTCTGCCTCTGTGGGGGACAGTGACCCTGGTTTGGCCTGCTGTCCCCTGGTACCCCTGAGACCAGAACCCAGGCAGGCCTTCCCAGTGGCCCCTTCCGTCAGTGCTGACATGAAAACAGGAGCCCTGGCCTGGCCACAGAGCCTGCCAGTTCCAGCCTGATTGGAGAACTTGCAATTAGTGTCCTTCCCAAAGCTGCCACCTGGAGGAGAAACTTCGACCTCTTTACCCAGGGCCTGGTGTGGGTGAAGGAGTCGGTTCAGCCAGTAAGGAGCCCAGTGGGCCTGGGAAGATCACAGGAAACCCACAGCTAGAACTGGGCAAGGTGCGGGGTGGAGTCAGGCACGGGAGGCCGGATTTACAGAGCTGCTCCAGATCCAGGTGACATGTAAGCACAGAGCCAGGGCTCCCTAGAAGTTTCTCAGTTTGGAGCTGAACATAAGCGCCTCAGACTGTTTAGGCTACTGCAACAGAACACTGTAGACCGCGTGGCTTAAACAACACAAACTTATTTCTCCCAGTGCCAGAGGTTGGAAAGTTGAAGATCAGGGCACTGGCAGACGCGGTGTGATGAAGTCTCACTTCCTATTCCATAGATGGCTGTTTTCTCACTGTGCCCTCACAGGGCAGAAGGGGTAAGAGAGTTCTCTAAGATCTCTCTCTCTCTTTTTTTAAAGACAGAGTTTTGCTCTTGTTGCCCAGGCTGGAGTGCAATGGCGCGATCTCGGCTCACTACAACCACCACCTCCCAGGTTCAAGTGATTCTCCTGCCTCAGCCTCCCAAGTAGCTGAGATGACAGGCATGCGCCACCACGCTCGGCTAATTTTTTGTATTTTTAGTAGAGATGGGGTTTCTCAATATTGGTCAGGCTGGTCTCGAACTCCTGACCTCAGGTGATTCACCTGCCTCGGCCTCCCAAAGGGTGGGATTACAGGCATGAGCCGCCACGCCCAGCCTAAGCTGTCTTTTATTTATTTATTCATTCATTTATTTATTTATTAGACAGAGTCTTGCTCTTGTTGCCTAGGCTGAAGTGCAATGGCATGATCTCGGCTCACCACAACTTCCACCTCCCTGGGTTCAAGCGATTCTCCTGCATCAGCCTCCCGAGTAGCTAGGATTACAGGCATGTGCCACCATGCCCAGCTAATTTTTTATTTTTAGTAGAGATGGGGTTTCTCCATGTTGGTCAGGCTCATCTCAATTCCCGACCTCAGGTGATCCAGCCACCTTAGCCTCCCAAAGTGCTGGGATTACAGGTGTGAGCCACTGCGCCTGGCCTAAACTCTCTTCTAAAAGGACACTTGGGCAGGGAACAGTGACTTGTGCTTGTAATCCCAGAATTTGGGGAGGCCAAGAGAGGTGGAAGGCTTGAGCCCAGGAGTTTGAGACTGTTATATGTAAAAATGTTTATTTAGAAATGGAATGCTTGTTCCCTGGTGCTGCAAAGAAACAGCACTTGAACATAAATTTAATTCTCTCAGCAAGGCCATTTTTACTTTCTGCAGAAAGGGTGCTCATCGCAGATGGAACAATGGTGAGAGCACACCTGAACAAAGGAGGGAAGCAATTTTTATCCCTCCATTACGCAGTTTGTCCCTGCTACTGTGTCTTGTCTCCATTGGCTGGAGCCAGATGTCACAATCTAAACTAAAACCTGATTGGCTAACAGTTGAAAACTTTTCTAAATAGGTAATGGCAATAGAAAGACAAAGGAAAAGAGGAAGTTGCTTATGAAAGGACTTAGAAAGTGATAACATTCCCAAATAAGGAAGGGGCATAGGCTGCAAGCTGGGACATGCCTGTGAGCACGTCTAGCACAGAGACCCTGGTTAAAGTACAAGGACATAGAATGTACCACGTACCTGTATGTCTAGCATAAAGTTAGTTTTTAAAAGAAACTATTATTTCTAACACTTATGATTTATTCTTTAATAAGAAGGGAAACTTTGAAGAGAAACTTTTTACTTTCTACAGAGACCAACCCCATCGCTACAAAAAATACAAAAATTAGCCGGATGTGGTGGCATGTGCCTATAGTCCCCGGCAACTCGGAAGGCTGAGATGGGAGCATCACTTGAGCCTGGGAGGCAGAGGCTGCAGTAAGCCGAGATCACGCCACTGCCCTCCAGCCTGGGCGACAGAGTGAAATCCTATCTCAAAAAATATATATGTATAAATTAATAATAAATAAATAAAAGGACATGAATCCCATCACCTAATCACCCCCAAAGGCCCCATCTCCAAATACCATCACACTGGGGGTTACGTTTCAACATATGAGTTTTGTGGGGGGACACAAACATTCAGTCTATTGCAATAAGGGCCCAAATAGAGGTGCCAGAGGAGTGCCTGGAGAATTATCCAGGATCCACAGACCTGAGGACCGAAATGACAAACTGACTTTGGCCTTGTCCCCATCACTTCACCTAGAAGGAAAGGAGACTAGGACAACACAGTGAGAAGGATAGACGCATTGGGCCCCAGCACACTTGGGTTTGAATGCTGCTTTTTCTGTTTACTAGCTGTGTGACTTTGGGAAGTTTTCTGAACCCCTCTGAGCCGCTTTCCTGGTTTGTAATGCAGGTCTCTTGGAGGCATGTCATGGTGTGTGCTAACTGGCCAAAATGATGCCTGCAGCATAATTAGGGCTCCATAGGTCATCCTATATTTCATTGAATCTGACATGCCACTCATTTGAAGAGGCACCTTTACTTTAGCTCCTCTAAGAAAGGAAAACAGCTGCCAAATAAACTGACCTGCCATCCGTTGTAAGATGCACCCAGATTTCAGAGATAACAAAATGTAATACCAAAAAATGTGTATCTTACAATCGATGAAATGCAGTAGTTCTTTTTCTTCTGATCCGTGGTTTTTGTGCTTCTGGGGCTTCTGTCTCTGGAAGATAGCAGGGTATAATGATTGACTGAGGCAGCCCCACTCCGGAAGTCACCTCTGCCCAGGCACTGCCGCTTGCTCCTTTTGCCTGTGCTGCTGCCCCTGGGTGGCTTGTGCGTGAGGGTCTGAGCTTTACCTGTGGTTTCTGGCTTCTGTCAAGACCTGTTTGAGTCCATGAGGCTGCTCAGCCTTTCTGAGGCCAGGGAAGCCATTTTCTTTTTCCTCTCCTCCCCTCCCCTCCTCTCCCTTTCTTCTTTTCTTTTCTTTCTTGTTTTTTTTTTTGAGACAGAGCCTCGCTCTGTTGCCCAGGCTGGAGTAAAGTGGCAATCTCAGCTCACTGCAACCTCGGCCTCCCGGGTTCAAGCAATTCTCCTGCCTCAGCCTCCTGAGTAGCTGGGATTACAGGTGCCCACCACCATGCCTGGCTAATTTTTGTATTTTTAATAGAGACAGGGTTTCACCATGTTGCCCAGACTGGTCTTGAATTCCTGACCTCAAGTGATTCGCCTGCCTCAGCCTCCCAAAGTGCTGGGATTACAGGCCTGAGCCACTGCACCTGGCCCAGGGAAGCCATTTTTGATCTCTCCGCAGTTCCTGGGGGCAGAGCTGAGCTACAGTAGATGCGCAGAGCCTGCCACTAGCCCTCTGTTCTTAGAAGGTGGGAGGTGAAAGTGGACAGGCCATGCATGAGGACAAATGTGCCCATTCCTTACCTTGCCACGAGGCCTGTTACATGCTGGCAGCTTTCCAAGTGAATTCTCTCCACCCCAGGACCTGGGAGGGAAGCAGGGCAACTCTTGGGCTCCCTGTGCTGCAGATGAGGAAATGGAGTTAGTACAGGTTAAGTGATTTGAGAGCATTACCTGCCTAATAAGTGCTTGACTAGATCCCAGGTCTATCTTAGGGGCTGCTTCTCCTGTTTAATGAGCAGTCGCTGGGTGTAAGAAAGACACAATGATGCTGTGCAGGTGAGGCAGGGACCAGAACACAGTGCTGAGCATGTTCTAGGGATGCTGACAGGTTGGGAAAGCCTAGACCTGCACTAGTGTATATATTTAAATATTCTGTGGAAAGTAATTTAAAAATACTTCGTGAAAAAAATAATAAAAATTTTATATATTGGGTTAAATAACATATTTCAAACTTAATTTCACCTGGCTGGATGTGGTGGCTTATGCCTGCAAGCCCAGCACTTTGGGAGGCCAAGGCAGGTAGATCACTTGAGGTCAGGAGTTTGAGACCAGACTGGCCAACATGGCAAAACCTCCATCTCTACTAAAAATACAAAAATTAGCTGGGCATGGTGGCATATGCCTGTAATCCCAGTTACTCGGAAGGCTGAGTCAGGAGAATCCCTTGAACCTGGGAGGTGGAGGTTGTAGTGAGCCACGATGGCACCACTGCACTCCAGCCCTCTGTCTGCACTCCAGACAGAGCAAGACCCTGTCTCAAAAAAAATACAAATAAAAATAATTTCACCTGTTTCTTTTACCTTGTTTGATGTTACTGCTAGAAAATTTCAAATTATATGCATGCCTTGTAGTATATACATTTCAGCCCCCACAATGTCCCCCACCATCCCATCCCCTGCTTTTCTCCAGCCCAGTCTCTGAGACTTCCCTGTCCCTAAACAGTGGAGTGATGGCCTGTTGGTTGCTTTCCACTATCACAGTGAGGCCCTGGGAAAGTCTGGGTCTGCAGTGGCTCAGGTGTCCGAGGGCTTCTGGGAGCTCTGAGCCATGGCTGTTGGCCTTCCTGGTCTCCCAGCTCTCCAGAGGCCTGCGGGCCTGTTTCACCTTACCTGGCTACTGCCTGTAGAGGTTCAGGATAGAGCGAAGCAGGCTCCCTCCGCCGTGGTTGAGCTGCAGTCCTGACCATGTGTGCCCTAGGCACTAGTTAAGGCACGTGGGGGTCTCCGACCTTTTTGCCCACCCAGCTATGGCCTGCGTTAGGGCTTTCTCATCAGTTTTGTCCTATCCTGTGTTGCCCAGGCTAGAGTGCAGTGGTGATCACTCTGAGTGTAATGGTGATCAGAGCTTACTGCAGCCTTAACTTCTTGGGCTCAAGAGAGCCTCCTGTCTCAGCCTCTCCAGTAGCTGGGACTGTAGATGCAGGCCACCACTACAAAAAAAGTTTTGTAGAGATGGGCATCTTGCTATGTTTCCCAAGCTGGTCTCAAACTCCTGGCATAAAGTGGCCCTCCCACCTCAGTTTCCCAAAGTGCTGGGATTATAGGCATGAGCCACCATGCCTGGCTGTGTTTTCCTTCAATATACAACACACATATGTGCTTGCTTTTGGCCACACTTTTAAAGTAAGGCTGATAGCTATGAATCCGAAATCTGTTTCCAAAAAGTTGTTGTTGCTGTCGCTGTCGTTTTGAGATATTCTGGCTAAATGGTTGATAGCTGTGTTTGGTTTTTTTTTTCTGTATGGAAGCTATGTTTACATTTCAGATTGGGTGCAGTGGCTCATGCCTGCAATCTCAGCACTTTGGGAGGCTGAAGTGAGAGAATTGTTTGAGGCCAGGAGTTTAGGACCAGCCTGGTCAACATAGTGAGACCCTGTCTCTACTAAAAATAAAAATTAGCTGGGTGTGGTGGCAGCACCTGCCGTCCTAGCTACTTGGGAGGCTGAGGTGAGAGGATCCCTTGAACCTAGGAGGTCAAGACTGCAGTGAGCCATAACTGCGCCACTGCACTCTAGCCTGAGTGACAGAGTGAGATCCTGTCTCTAAAAAATAAAAAAATTAAAAAGTTATATTTGCATTTCAAAACCTATTGATCCATTCAAGGACTCTCAGTTTATTCTGAAACCCTGACTGTGGGCTGTGGCCCTTGGCACTTGGACAACTAGAAAAGTGGTTTTCTTTGGCAAATGTACCACAGCCCTTCTTTTCTCCTTGTTAATGGAAGAGTGTGGGTTTTTGGAATCAGACAGACCTGATTTTCAGCTCTTGCTTTGGCATGAACTCTCTGGGAGACAGTCGATGAGCAAGGGTCCTAACTTCAGCTTCCTATAGGTAAAATAGAAAGAATACCTGTCTCGTTGTGAAAAATAAGTGAAATATTATATATAAAGTGCCTAGTAGAGTGCTTTGTGCTTAGCAGGTAGTGCATTCAATAAATATGACTACAGGCTGAGCGCGGTGCCTTACACCTGTAATCCCAGCACTTTGGGAGGCCAAGGTGGGCAGATCACCTGAGGTCAGGAGTTCGAGACCAGCCTGGCCAATGTGGCGAAACCCCTTCTCTACTAAAAATACAAAAATTAGCCAGGTGTGGTGGCGGGTGACTGTAACCCCAGCTACTCAGGAGGCTGAGGCAGGAGAATAGCTTGAACCCAGGAGACGGAGGTTGCAATGAGCCGAGATTACGCCATTGCACTCCAGCCTGGGTGACAGGCTCAATAAATAAATAAATAAATAAATAAACCATAGGATGTACTATCATGTTCTTGAATAATATTTTAAGAACATGGGAAAATTTGCATGGTATGGGAATTGATGGGAAAAAAAGAGAATACGTAATTATTTGTAGTGGGTTCATGACACTGTAAAACAGAAAAGTATGTACACATAATAATTGGCTGAAAATACACCAACATGTTCGCAGTTGCTATAATTGGGTGGGGTTATAGGTGACTGTTGTTTTCTTCTTTTTATACTTTTCTCTATTTTAAAATTTCCATAACAAACAGTTATTATTTTTATCAGCAGTAAAAAACCCCCACCGTTTGTGTGTTTATTCCAGGTCTTAGCATCATGGAAGAAATGTTTTCTTTAAATTATATTTTTAAAGACGTAAGTTCCTTGTGTGTAAAACCCATGCTTTTTGGTGAAGAAAAAATTCCTCGTTTCTTCAAGTTGTTAAAATGTTAAAGGCATTTCTTATTCTATTTAAACCTCTGGGTCAATTGCTGCTGTGGAAACTATTGTAATGGATATTTTACGAAAGGATAAATGCAACTATTAAAAATTATTGAAATAGTGTACCTGCTATGGTAAAAAAACTATATTGTACAGTATATGTAATAAACTTTTCCCCTCCCCAGCAAATAATCACTATACATTTTTCCAGAATGTTACCATGCATATACCAACCTATATGAGTATTTTTATTTAGTTTTATAGAAGGGAATAAGTTATATACTTTTTTGTGATCTTTAAAAAACATTTTATTAATGTATAATTCACATAATATAAAATCCCCTCATTTAAATAGCATAGTTCAGTGATTTTTGTTTTTCTTTTTTTGTGTGTGAGATGGGGTCTCATCTGTTGCCCAGGCTCAAATGCAGTGGCACGACCTCAGGTCACTGCAGCCTCGACCTCCTGGGTTCAAGCAATCCTCCCACCTCAGCCTCCCTAGTACCTGGGACTACAGCTATGTGCCACCACGCCTGGCTAATCTTTGTAATTTTTGTAGAGACAGGGTTTCACTATGTTTCCCAGACTGGTCTCAAACTCCTGGGCTCAAGTGATCTGCCTGCCTCAGCCTCCCAAAGTGCTGAGATTACAGGTGTGAGTTGCCTTACCCAATTCAGTTCAGTGATTTTCAAGGTAACTTTATAGAGTTGTGCAACCATCACCACAGTCCAGACACTCACCATGGTGCTTTCTCACTCAACACTGCCTCTTGGAGATGGCTTCGCATAAGTGAGTATGGATCTCTCTCACTGTTTTCAGTGGTTTGCTGGTTTTCCATCACATGGATGCACCATTGTTTATTTAACCAGTGCCCCACTGGTGAGTCCCAGTTTTTTTGCTGCTATTAACTGCGCTTCAGAGGAAATCCCTGTACATACATCTTTACACCCATGAACATGAATGTACCTGTAGGGTTCATTACCAGTGAAGGAATTGCTGCATTAATGAATATGTGCTTTTATAATTTAAGAGACTGAAAATTACTTCTAATTAACATTCCTACATTAGTATTTGAAAAAGGCCATTTGTTCAACTAGGACTTTAAAACAATCTAATAAGATAAAAACTGCATAACCTAATTTGATATAAGAAGTGACAGTGAGGCCAGGCATGGTGGCTCATGCCTGTAATCCCACCACTTTGGGAGGCTAAGGTGGGAGGATTGCTTGAGGTCAAGAGTTCAAGACCAGCCTGGGCAACATAGTGAGACCCCCCCCCATCTCTAAAAAATTTTTCTTAAAAGTTAGCCGGATGTCATGGCACACACCTGTAGTTCCAGCTACTCAAGAGGCTGAGGCAGGAGAATTCCTTGAGCCCAGGAGGTCAAGGCTCCAGTGAACCAAGATTGTATCACTGCATTCCACCCTGGGTGACAGAATGAGACCCTGTCTTAAAACAAAAAAAGAGATGAATAATAATGATAAGAGAAGAAGTGGTAGAGATATCTTTGTGCATTTGTATGTATGTATGTGTATGTATACAAACACAACATTTTTTCCTAATGTTTATAAAGTATATGTCTGGTTTTTTTGTTTGTTTTTTTTTTCAAATGGAGTTTTGTTCTTGCCACCCAGCTGGAGTGCAATGGCGTGATCTTGGTTCACTGCAACCTCCGCCTCCTGGGTTCAAGCAATTCTCCTGCCTCAGCCTCCTGAATTGCTGGAATTACAGGTGCCTGGCACCATGCCCAGCTAATTTTTGTATTTTTAGTAGAGACGGGGTTTCACTGTGTTGGTCAGGCTGTTCTCAAACTCCTGACCTCAGGTGGATCCACCCGCCTCAGCTTCTTCAAGTGCTGGGATTACAGGCGTGAACCACCGCGCCCGGCCGTGTCTGCTATTTGTTAAGCCTCTATGTCCCTGGAAGCCACACAATTTACATATGTGGGAGTTAATACATTAGACATCACTATTTCTATGGAGCTTTTAAAATGAGAAAAACCTGCTAGATACACACACACACACACACACGTATATCCAAAACAATGGAAATAAGCATATTGAAGAGATGTTTGCCCTCCTGTTTACTGCAGCACTATTCGTGATGGCCAAGATACAGAATCAACATCAGTGTCCACTGATAGATGAAGAAAGAAAATGTGACACGTATACACAATGGAATATTATTCAGCTATAAAAAATGATAAAATCCTGTCATTTACAACAACATGGATGGAATGGAGGTCATCATGTTACATGAAATAAGCCAGGCACAGAAAGACAAATGCCACATATTTTCATTCATGTGGAAGCTAAAAACAAAGGTGGATCTCATGGAGCTAGAGGGTAGAATGATAGTTAACGGAGGCTGGGGAAGATGAAGAGAGGTTTACTAATGGGTAGAAACATACAGCTAGACAGAAGGAATAAGATCTAGTAGTTGATAGTACTGAAGGGGAATTATAGTTAACAATACTTTATTGTATATTTCAAAATAGCTAGAAGACTTATAATGTTCCTAACACAAAGTAGAGATAAATGTTTGAGGTGATGGGTGTTCTGATGGCCCTGATTTTCTCTTTACATGTTGTATACATGTAATAAAAATATCACCTGAGGCTGGGCATGGAGCTCACGCCTGTGACCCCAGCACTTTAGGAGGCTGAGGTGGGACGATAGCTTGAGGCTGGGAGTTTGAGACCAGCTTGGGCCACAGATGGAGATCCTGTCCCAAAAGAAGAGGGGTAGGAGGGAAGAAAGAGAATAAGAAATAAATTAAATTTAAAAAATCACATGTACCCCCAAAATATGTACAACTATGATGTATCAATAAAAAAAAAAAAAACTCCAACAATGAGAAAAACCAAAGAAAAATGGAGGACGGAACACTTGATTGACGGCGACCGGGGACTGTGTGTCTTGAGCAGGTTGTGCTCAGGTCTCTTCCTCTCTTGGAATCTCGCTGTGGGCCAGCAGGTGGCGCTTGTGCTCCCCGTGACCGCGATCCGTGAAACTGGATTTAATATAGTAACCCGATGTTGCCCTGAACATATAATTTTCAAACCTTCCAGTCCACCACAAGGAAAACCTCTGAGGATTTTCTTCTGGGAAGAGCAATTAGCCTAACCTCTTAGGAGGAGAAATTGCATCTCTGAGCTTGTCTGGGAAAGTAACATACCCTCCCAAGAGCAGTCTTGGGGAGGGCGCAGAGAAACCGCCAAGCAGCCTGTGGGAAGAGGGAGGGGTGCTGGAGAAGGGCTGGGAACTGCAGGGTAGGATTTGGGGCTTGGAGTGGGAAGTATCCTAGGTCTGAGGACAGCAAGTCCCAGGCCTGTGGGCTTCTGGGCTTAGGCTGGAGGGTAACAGAGGGACCCAGTGGGTGCAAGATTACTTGGGTGGGCTGAAGATGCTCTGCCCAACTCGCTGGGCTGGGAGACCCCCTCCTTCACCTACCTACTGTGACTAAATGCCAGGTACTGGTGACACAACCATGAAAAGACAGGCCTGGTCCCTGCCCTCACAGAGCCTGCAGGGCGTGGGGGAGCGGGAACGGGAAATAGCAGCCACCAGGATCTAAGGGGGTTGTTGAGGTGTGTTTGGGGAGGAAGTAGGGCAGCTTTCTCAGGGGTGCCAGGCCACTGCCCAGACTCCAGACTCCCTGGGATGGGGAGACTAGACTGGAAGGAGCCACTGGGGAATAGGGATCTGCTGAACCAGGGCAAGGGGAGAGAGCAGCTACTGGGGGTCACAGGGCAAGAGCAGGGAGCTTCGAGCTGGGGGATGCCCAGCCTGAGCCTGTGGGAGGGGAGAGTGGGGCCCTGTGCCCTGGTCACAGATGAGGCTGGGAGGGGTGTGTCCTATTTTGAAGAAGAGGCCTTGCTTGGCAAAGGCTGTGGTTGGGAAGAGTGAGAGAGAGAGAAAGAGGCAGGGAAATAAAGACAAAGGGAAGAGAGAAAAAGAGAGAATTATTTTGTCTCTACCCTCAGGGATAGCGTAATTTCGGTGGAAAGTGAAAATGTGCCAGTGTACAAGTGTGCGTGCACGCGTGCGCGCGCGCGCGCACACACACACACACACACACACACACACACAAAGACTGTTACCATAAGATTGTCAGCAACTGGAGCCAAGGGAAGCATCCAGATGACCAAGCTTATATGACCTTGGGCAAATACTTAACTTCCCTATACCTCAGTTTCTTCATCTGTAAACTGGGAGCAATATTAGTATTGACCTCATAGGGCTGTTAAGAGGATTAAATACAATAATGCTTGTGAAGCATGGAGCATAGTCCCTGGCAGCTAGTAAGGTCTCACAAGTGACTGTTGTTGCTGTCATTCATCATGATCATTCATATCAGTTGTCATCTGCTGGAAAAGGAGGGACAAGAAAAGGTGGGATATGGATGGGAACAGCCAAGACAAATGCGCAGGATGGGGAAGGCAATTCAAGCTGGAAAGGAAAGAACTCGTGGGAACAAAGGTGAAGAGGTAGGAGGGTGAGATTCTAAGTCCTCGCTACTCAAAGTGTGGTCTGAGGACTCATTAGCAGCAGTTGCACCTGGGTGCTTGTGAGCCGTGCAGAATCTCGGACCCCAGCCCAGGTCTACTCACCCATAATCTGCATCTTTTCAAGCTGTTCAGGTGATTTGTTCGCGTGGGGGAGTTTGAGAAGTACAGCTCTCAGCCATAACTCATGGGAGTGAACTATGCTGGTGCCACAGTGGGAGCAGCAGAGAGAAGGCTGCAGGGGGATGGGGGCTAATCAGTACCTGTCCCTGAAATAGTTCCACATGCAAGTTACTGCCCAGGATTCAATATTTGTTACAATTTTTTCCCTTTGAGGCAAAACCTACATACAATGAAATATATATATGAACTGTACGTCTGAGTTTTAACAAGTGCACATCTACCAATGTAAACTTGGACTCCAGTCAAGATATAAAACCTGACCAGCCACCCAGAAAGTTCCCTCATACCTCTTCCTAATCGATCCCTACACCAGTCCCTAGAGGCAGCAGTTGTTTTGACTTATTTTCTGCAACATAAATTACTTTGCCAGTTTTAGAACTCCATATCCATGGAATCACATGATAGGTACTGTTGCGTAACCCTTCATTTATGCAGCATAATGTTTTTAGACACATCTGTGTCACTGTATCAGTCATCTGTCCCTTTGTATTGCTGTGTGGTATTCCGTTGTATAGGTACGTCACAGTTTGTTTATCACTATGCTGTTTCTGATTTTTGGTTCTTGTAAATTAGGCTGCTAGGAAAATTTCTGTATGTCTTTTTGTGAACATACATTTCTATTTCTCTTGGACAAATACCTAGAAGTGGAAGTGCTAGGTCATAGGGTAGGTTATGTTTAGTTTTATAAGAAACCACTAGCCCTATTCCAGAGTGGCTGTACTATTTTATGCTTTTACCAACTGTATTAATCAGCTCAAGCTGCCATAACAAAATACCGTAGGCAGGATGGCTTAAACAACAGACATTTGCTTTCTCACAGTTCTGGAAGCAGGAAGCCCCAGGTCAGGGTGCCAGGGTGAGGGTTTTCTTCTAGCCAAGAAGGCCGCTGCCATCTTGCTGTGTGCTTACATGACCTTTTTGTAAGTGTGAGTGGAGAGAGAGAAAGAGAGAGAGAGAGAGCTCTTTAGTGTCTTTTCTTATAAGGACATTAATCCTATTGAATCAGGGCCCAGCCTTTATGACTTTATTTGACCTGAATCTTAACCTTAATGGTCCTATCACCAAATACTGTCACACGGGGGGTTTCAAGATAAGAATTTTGGAGGAACACAAACCATCAGTCTGTAACACCAACAATGTGTGAAAGTTCCAGTTTTGTCAGGTATTTTAATTTTAGCCACTCCCGTGGGTGTACAGGATATTTCATTGTGGTTTTATTTCCCTGATGACTAATGATGCTGATGATCTTATTTTTTCCATTTTAAAAATTGTGGTACTATACACATAACATAAAATGTACCAACTTAACCAATTTTTTTTTTTTTTTTGGAACAGGATCTCACTCTGTTGCCCAGGCTGGAGTGCAGTGGTACGATCATGGCTCACTGCAGCCTTGACCTCCAGGATTCAAGCAGCCCTCCTGCCCAGCCTCCCAAGTAGCTGAGCAGCTGCGACACAGGTGTGCACTACCACACCTGGCTAATTATCTTTATTTTTTTTTGTAGAGGCAGGGTCTCCTTATGTTGCCCAGGCTGGTCTTGAACTCCCGGCTCAACTGATCCTCTTGCCTCAGCCTCTCAAAGTGTTGGGATCACAGGTTAAGAGGAGGCCACCATGCCTCGCTTCATCTTAATCATTTTTAAGTGTACAGTTTAGTGGTATTAAGTGCATTCATAACGTTGTGCAATCAATCACCACCATCTATCTCTAGAACACTTTTTGTCTTATAAAACTGAAACTCTGGCCAGGCGCGGTGGCTCAAGCCTGTAATCCCAGCACTTTGGGAGGCCGAGACGGGCGAATCACGAGATCAGGAGATCGAGACCATCCTGGCTAACACGGTGAAACCCCATCTCTACTAAAAAAATACAAAAAAACTAGCCGGGCAAGGTGGCAGGCGCCTGTAGTCCCAGCTACTCGGGAGGCTGAGGCAGGAGAATGGCGTGAACCCGGGAGGCGGAGCTTGCAGTGAGCCGAGATCCAGCCACTGCACTCTGGCCTGGGCGAAAGAGTGAGACTCCGTCTCAAAAAACAAACAAACAAACAAACAAACAAACAAACCTGAAACTCTATACTCACTAACCAATAATTCCCCATACCTCCATGTCCTAGCCCTGGAAACCAACATTCTACTTTCTGTTTCCATGGTTTTGACTACTCTAGGTACTTCATAGACTTATACATTATTTGTCCTTCTGTGGCTGGCCAATTTCATGTAGCAAAATGTCCTCAAGGCTCATTCATGTTGTGGCATGTCAGAGGGTTTTTTTTTCTTTTTTAAATTTTCAAGGCTAAATAATATTCCTTTTTTTCTTTTCTTTTTTCTTTTCTTTTTTTTCTCGAGATGGAGTTTTGCTCTTGTTGCCCAGGCTGGAGTGCAATGGCACAATCTTGGCTCACTGCAACTTCCACCTCCTGGGTTCAAGCGATTCTCCTGCCTCAGCTCCCGAGTAGCTGGGATTATAGGCATGTGCCACCACGCCCGGCTAATTTTGTATTTTTAGTAGAGACGGGGTTTCTCTATGTTGGTCAGGCTGGTCTCAAACTCCTGACATCAAATGATCCATCTGCCTTGGCCTCCCAAAGTGCTGGAATTATAGGTGTGAGCTGCCACTCCTGGCCAAGGCTAAATACTATTCTATTACGTGTATATACCACATTATGCTTATCCACTCATCCAGTGATGGACATTTGGGTTACCTCCACATTTTAGCTATTGTGAATAACGATGCTATAAACATGGTATTGTTTATATGAGACCCTTCTTTCAATTCTTTTGGGTATATACCCAGAAATGAAATTGCTGGATCATATAGTAATTCTATTTTTAATTTTTTCAGAAACAGTAGATGCATCATTTTGCATTTCCACCAACATTGAACAAAGGTTCCAGTTTCTCCACATTTTCAGCAACACTTGTTATTTTCTGTTTTGTTGTTTTGTTTTGTTTGTTTAATAGTGACCATCCTAATGTGTGTGAGTGTTATCTCATTATAGTTTTGATTTGTATGTCCCTAATTAGTGTGTTCATCCGTTCCTGCATTGTTATAAAGAAATACCTGAGCCTGGGCAATTTATAAAGGAAAGAGGTTGATTTGGCTCACTGTTCTGCAGGCTGTACAGGAAGCATGGCATGGGCATCTGCTCAGTTTCTAGTGAGGCCTCAGGAAGCTTTCAACCATGGTGAAGGTAAAGGGGGAGCAGGCATGTTCCATGATGAAAGTGAAGCAAGAGAGAGAGGGTGGAGGTGTCACACACTTTCAAACAACCAGATTTCACAGGAACTCAGAGCAAGAACTCACTTATCACCAAGGAGATGGCACTAAGCCACTTATGAGGGATCCACCCCCACACAGTGGTGGGGCCACCCACCAGGCCCCATCTCCAACACTGGGGGTTACATTTCAACATGAGATTTGGAGGAGATAGACATCCAAACCATATTATTCCATCCCTACCAGTAGTCTTCAAAAGTCTTAACTCATTCCAGCATCAAGTCCAAAGTCCTGTCTTATCTGAGTCTCATCTCCTTCCATCTCATTGGCTGTGCAATCAAATCAAGTTATTTACTCCCAAGATAAAATGGCAGTACAGGCATTGGGTAAGCATTGTCATTCCAAAAGGGAGAAATTGGCCAAAAGAAAGAGGCTGAAGGCTCCATGCATGTCTGAAACTCAGCAGGGCAGACATTAAACCTCAAAGATCCCAAATGATCCTTGACTCCATATCCTGTATCCAAAACACACTGGTACAAGGGGTGGGCTCCCAAGGCCTCAAGCACCCTTGCTTCTGTGGCTTTGCAGGGTGCAGCCTCTGTGTCTGCTCTCACAGATTGAGGCTGAGTGCCTGTGGCTTTTCCAGACTCAGGATGCAAGCTGCCCATGGCTCTACTATCCTGGGGTCTGGAGGGGAGCAAACCCCTTCCCACAGCTCCACTAGCTAGTGCCCTGGTAGGGACTCTGCATGGGGCTCCAACCCCACCTTTCCCCTTAGTGCTGCCCTAGTAGAGGTTCTCCATAAGGGCTCTGCCCCTGCAGGAGGCTTTTGCCTGGACACTCAGGCTTTTTGAAACATCCTTTGAAATCCAGCAGGAAGCTGGCAGCCTCCTTTACTTTTGCAATCTGTGACCCTGCAGGCTTAACACTGTGTGGAAGCACCAAGGCTTGTAGCTTGCACCCTCTGGAGTGGTAGCCCAAGCTGTACCTGGGCTCCTCTGACTTGAGGCTGGAGCTGAAGCAGCTGGAATGTGGGGAGCAGCCTCTTGAGGCAGAGCAGGGCAGCTGCATTCTGGGCCTGCCCCCTAAAACCATTCTTTCCTCCTAGGCCTCTGAGTCTATAATAGGAGAGGCTTTCTCCAAGATTTCTGAAATACCTTCAAGGCCTTTTCCCCATTGTCTTGGATATTAGCACTTGGCTCCCTTTTAGTTGTGCCAATCTGTCTAGCAAGTGGTTGCTCTGCAGCCTGCTTATATTTCTTGCCTGAAAATGATTTTTATTTACCTGCCACAGGGCCAGGTTGCAAATTTTCCAAACTTCTATGCTCTGCTTCCCTTTTAAATATAAGTTCCAACTTTAAGTCATTCCTTTTCTCCTGCATCTGATTGTAGACTGTTAGAAGCAGCCACATCACTCCTGTATTTATTTTTTCCTAAAAAAAATTTTTTTTTAAGACAGGGTCTTTCTCTGTCACCCAGTCTGGAGTGCAGTGGAATGATCATGGCTCATTGCAGCCTTGACCTCCCAGGCTCAAGTGATGCTCCTGTCTCACTCAGTCTCCTGAGTGACTAGGACCACAGGCATGCACTGCCAGGTCTGGCTAAGTTTTATCTTTTGTAGAGATGGAGGTCTCACTATTTACCCAGGCTGAACTCCTGGGCTCAAGCAATACTTCAGCCTTGGCCTCCCAAAGTGCTGCAATTACAGATGTGAGCTATAATGCCTGGCTACATGCCACTTCTTGAATGCTTTGCTGCTTAAAAATTTCTTCCATTTGATACCCTAGGTCATTACTCTTATGTTCAAACTTCCATAGATTCTAAGGACATGAACACAATGCAGCCAAGTTATATGCTAGGGCATAACACAAATGACTTTAATCCAGTTTTCAATAACTTACTCATTTCCATGTGAACCTCATCAGCCTGGCCTTCACTGGCTATATCTCTCAGTATTTTGGTCATGACCATTTAAACCAGTATCTAAAAAGTTCCAAATTTTCCCTCATCATCCTGTCTTCTTCTGAGCCCTCCAAATTCTTCCAACCTAGAAGACTAGAGTAAATAACTGATCCTTCAATGCAAAAACAAAGGAGACATCCACAAGGAACAACAGCAAACAGGGAACCATGACCTTCTGTAATGGACAAAGCAAGGAACCAGTGACTGACTCTAATGAGACAATGATACGTGAGTCCTTTGACCAATAGTTCAAAAGAGCAGTTTTAAGGAAACGCAGTGATCTCCAAGACAACACACAAAATCAATTCAGAAATGTTTGAGAATTTTTTTTTTTTTTTTTTTTGAGACGGAGTTTCGCTCTTTTGCCCAGGCTGGAGTGCAGTGGTGTGATCTCGCTTCACTGAACCTCCGCCTCCCAGGTTCAAGTGATTCTCCTGCCTCAGCCTCTGAGTAGCTGAGATTACAGGTGCCTGCCACCATGCCAGACTAATTTTTGTATTTTTAGTAGAGACAGGGTTTCTCCACCTTGGTCAGGCTGGTCTTGAATTTCCGACCTCAGGTGATCCACCCACCTCAGCCTCCCAAAGTGCTGGGATTACAGGCATGAGCCACCATGCCCAGCCAAGAAAAATTTAACAAGGAGATTGAAATCATTAAAAAAAAATCAAACAAACAGAAATCTTGGAACTGAGAAATGCATTTGCCAAACAGAAAAATGCACTAGAGGCTCTTAACAGCAGAATGGGTTAAGTAGAGGAAATAATTAGTGAGCTTGAAGACAGGCTAATAGAAAATACAGCCATAGGAGAAAAAAGAAGAATGAAAGGAGTGAAAATTATCTACAAGGTATAGAACATTGCCTCTAAACACCAAATCTAAGAATTATTGGTATTCAAGAGGGATATGTACAAGAGCAAGGGGCAGAAACCCTATTCAAAGAAATAATACCAGAAAACTTTCCAAAACTTGAGAAATATGTAAATATCCAGTACAGGAAGGTCAGAGAACATCAAACAGATTTTACCAAAATAAGAGCACCCCAAGGCATATAATAATTTTCTCTCAAAAGTCTAAGATAAATAAAGGATCCTAAAAGCAGCAAGAGAAAAGCAAATAACATATAAAGGAGCATCAATTTGTCTGGCAATAGACTGCTCAGTGGAAACCACATCAGCCAGGAGGGAGTAGGATGACATTTTCAAAGTGCTGGAAAAAACAAAACAAAACAAAATAACCCTGCCATCCAAGAATACTGTATCCAGCAAAGTTGTCCTTCAAATATTAAGGAGAGATGGAATCTTTTTCAGACAAACAAAAGCAGAGAGAATTCACCACCACCAGACTCATCTTACAAGAAATGCTAAAGACAGTTCTTCAGCCAGAAGGAAAAAACCAACCCACTAACATGCAAAAAGAAAACATTTGAAGGTATAAAATCCACTGGTAAAATTAAATACATGGACAAATCCAGAATATTCTAGAATTGAAAATGTGATGTGCAAGTCATGCATACCTCTAGTATGAAACCTAAAGAGTAAATCTATCAAAAACAATATAGCTACAGCAGCCTATTAAGAGATAGGCAGTATAAAAACATTAAATTGAGACAATAAAAAGACAAAAAGGGAGGGGGATGGAGTTCAAGGGTAGAATTTTTTTCAGTTTTTGTTTCTATTATTTTGTTTGTGATCTAGAACTTTGTGATAAGTTGCCACCTCTGTAAAATGACTGGTTATATTTATAAGATGTTTTCTGTAAGCCTCATAGTAACCACAATGTAAAAACCTATAATAGATTCACTGAAAATAAAAAGCAATGAATTAAAACATACTACCAGAGAAAACCACTTAATCACAAAGGAAGACAGTAAGAAAGAGAGAAAGGAAGAGAGGAGTTACAAAACAACCAAAAAACAAGCAACAAAATGGCAGTGGTAAGTTCTTATCAAAATAACACTGAATGCAAATGAATTAAATTCTCCAATTAAAAGACATAGAATGGCTAAATGGATAAAGAAACAAGACGCAACTATATGTTGCCTACAGAAAAACTCATTTCACCTATAAAGACACACATAGAGCCCAGGAGATTGAGGCTGCTGTGAGCTATGATCGTATCACTGCACTTCAGCTTAGAAGACAGAATGATACCTTGTTTTTTTTTTTTTTTGTTTTTTTTTTTTGAGATACACATAGAGTGGGTTGGGCACGGTGGCTCATGCCTGTAATCCCAGCACTTTGGGAGGCCAAGGTGAGTGGATTACCTGAGGTCAGGAGTTCAAGACCAGCCTGGCCAACATGGTGAAACCCTGTCTCTACTAAAAACACAAAAATTAGCCAGGCATGGTGGCACACACCTGTAATCCCAGCTACTCAGGAGGCTGAGGCAGGAGAATTGCATGAGCCTGGGAGGCAGAGATTGCAGTGAGCCGAGATTATGTCACTGCAGCCTGGCCGACAGAGTGAGACTCTGTCTCAAAAAAAAAGAAAAGATACACATTGACTGGAAGTGTGTTGTGTTAAAATAAGATATATTATGCAACTGGAAACCAAAAAAGGGAAGTAGATATGATTGTATCAGATAAAATAGACTACAAGTCAAAGACTATAAAAAGAGACAAAGAAGGTCACTATATGATGATAAAGGGGTCGATTCAGCAAGATGATACAACAATTATAAATATCTATGCACCTAACATTAGAGCTTCCAAATATATAAATCAAACATAAATCTATCTCAAGGGAGAGATAGACTACGATATAATAATAGTAGGGAATGTCAACACTCTACTCTCAGTAATGCACAGAACATCCATACAGAATATCAACAAAGAAACATTAAACTACACACTACACTAGACAAAGTAGACCTAACTAATATTTACAGAATATTTCACCCAACTGTTGTGGAGTACACATTCTTTTCATCAGCAAATGGAATATTCTCCAGAGTAGACCATGTCTTAGGCCACAAAACAAGTCTCAACAAATTCAGAAAAGAAGAAATAATATCAAGCATCCTTTCTGGCTACAATGGAATAAAACTAGAAATCAATAACAAGAAGAACCTCAGAAACTACACAAATACATAGAAACTAAGCAACATGCTCCTGAATGATGAATGGGACAATGAATAAATTAAGAAAAAAATGTAAGAAGTCTCTCAAAACAAAAGGAAATACACCAGAATCTATGGGATACATCAAAGGCAATACTAAGAAGGAAGTTTACACAATAAACAACTATATCAAAAAAGTATAAAGGTTTCAAATAAATAACCTAATGATGCACCTGAAGAAACTAGAAAAGCAATAACAAACCAAACCCTAAATTAGTAGAAGGAAATGAGTAATAAAGATTAGAGCAGAAATAAATGAAATTGAGATTTAAAATAATACAGAAGATCAATGAAACACAAAGTTGGTTCTTTTGAAAAAATAAAATCAACAGACATTTAGCTAGACTATCTAAGAAAAAAAGAGAAAAGACCCAAGTAAACAAGATCAGAAACTGAAAAGGAGACATAAGTGAGACTACAGAAGTTCAATGAATCATTAGAGACTATTACAAAAAACTATGTGCCAAAAGATTGGAAAACCTAGAAGAAATGGATAAATTCCTGAACATATACACCTATCAAGACTGAACTATGAAGAAAGTAGAAATTCTGAACAAGTCAATAGTGACTAATGAAATTGAAGCTGTAACAAAGAGTCTCCCATCAAGAAAAGCCCAGGACATGATACCTTCACTGCTGAATTCTACCAAACATTTAAAGAACTAATACCAATTCCATGCAAACTCTTCAATAAAACTGAAGAAGAGGGAATACTTCCAAACTTGTTCTACAAGGTTGTCATTACCCTGATACCAAAACTAGACAAGGACATGACAAGAAAAGAAATAACAGGCTAATATCACTGATAAAAATAGATGCAAAACCCCTCAACAAAATATTAGCAAACTGAATTCAATAACACATTAAAAAGACCATTTGGCGTCTGGGCACGGTGGCTTACGCCTGTAATCCCAGCACTTTGGGAGGCCGAGGTGGGCGGATTATGAGGTCAAGACATCAAGACCATCCTGGCCAACATGGTGAAACCCCATTTCTACTACAAATACAAAAATTAGCTAGGCGTGGTGGCACATGCCTGTAGTTCCAGTTACTTGGGAGGCTGAGGCAGAAGAATTGCTTGAACCTGGGAGGCAGAGGTTTCAGTGAGCTGAGATTGCGCCACTGCACTCCAGCCTGGGCCACAGAGCGAGGCATCATCTCAAAAAAAGAAAAAAACCATTTGCCATGACCAAGTGGGATTCATCCTAGAGACATAAGGATGGTTCAACATTTGCAAATCAATAAATGTGATACATCACATTAACAGAACCATATGACAATTTCAATCAAGGCTGAAAAAGCATTTAATAAAATTCAACATCCCTTTATGATAAAAACTCTCAACAAATTGGGTAGAGAAGGAACATATCTCAAAATAATACAGGCCATATCTGACAAACTGTCAGTGAACATCATACTGAACAGGGAAAAATGGAAAGCCTTTTCTTTAAGATGTGGAACATGACGAGAATGCCCACTCTCAACCTTTTAATCAACATAATATTGGAAGTACTGGCCAGAGCAAGCAGGCAAGAGAAAGAAATAAAGGGCATCCAAATTGGAATGAAAGAAATCAAATTGCTTTGTTCACAGATGACATGATTTTATACTTAGAAAAATCTATGGATTCCACCCAAAAACTGTTAGAACTGATAAACGAATTCAGTAAAGTTGCAAAATCAATGTACAAAAATCAGTAGCATTTATATACATTAACAGCAACAATCTGAAAAGGAAATCAAGAAAGCAATCCTATTTATAATAGCTACAAAGAATATAAAATACCTAAGAATCGGCCGGGCGCGGTGGCTCAAGCCTGTAATCCCAGCACTTTGGGAGGCCGAGACGGGCGGATCACGAGGTCAGGAGATCGAGACCATCCTGGTTAATATGGTGAAACCCCGTCTCTACTAAAAAAGTACAAAAAAC
>NC_037675.1:70115168-70210681 GCF_003255815.1 Theropithecus gelada | reverse complement strand
TTTTTTTTTGAGACAGAGTCTTGCTCTGTCTTCCAGGCTGGAGTGCAGTGGCACGATCTTGTCTCACTGCAACCTCTGCCTCCCGGGTTCAAGCGATTCTTCTGCCTCAGCCTCCTGAGTAGCTGGGACTACAGGCACATGCCACCATGCCCGGCTAATTTTTTGTTGTTGTTTGTATTTTTAGTAGAGATGCGGTTTCACCATATTGGCCAGGCTGGTATTGAACTTCTGACCTCTTGATCCGCCTGCATCGGCCTACCAAAGTGCTGGGATTAAAAGCATGGGCCACTGTGCCCGGCCCCTAGGAATCAATTTAACCAATGAAGTGAAAGATCTATACAAGGAAAACTATAAAACTTTGATAAAAGAAATTGAAGAGGACACACAAAAAAGGAAAAGATAGTCCCTGCTCATGGATTGGAAGAACTAACATTGTTAAAATGGCGATACTACCCAAAGCAATTTACAGCTTGAACACAAGCCCTTTCAAAATACTAATGATATTATTCACAGTAATAGGAAAAAAAAAATTCTAAAATTTATATGGAACCACAAAAGACCCCAAATAGCCAAAGCAATACTGAGCAAAAAGCACAAAGCTGGTGGCATCACATCCCACTATCTGATTTCAAAATATACTACAAAGTTGTAATAACCAAATTGGCATGGTACTGCCATAAAACAGATACATAGATCAATGGGAACACAACAGAGAACCCAGATATAAAATCCATGCATTTATAGCCAACTAATTTTCAATGAAGGCACCATGAATATACACTAGGGAAAGAAGAGTCTTTTCAATAAATGGTGCTGGGGAAACTGGATAACCATATGCAAAATAATAAAACTAGACCCCTATTTCTTACCATATGTAAAAATCAAATAAAAATGGATTAATTACTTAAGTCTATGACCTGAAACTATGAAACTACTAAAAGAAAACATTGGGAAACACTTCAGGATATTGGTCTGGGCAAAGATTTTTTGTGTAAGACTCAAAAGCACAGTCAACAAAAGCAAAAATAGACAAAGGGGATTACAGCAAGCTAAAAAGCTTCTGCACAGCAAAATAAATAATCAAAGAAATAAAGAGGCAACCCCCAGAATGAGAGAAAATATTTGCAAACTACTCATCCAGCAAGGGATTAGTAACTGAATATATAAGGAGTTCAAACAACTTAATAGCCCCCCCTCCAAAAAAAATCTTATTTAAAAATGGGCAAAACATCTGAACAGGTTTTTCTCAAAAGAAGACACACAAATGGTGTATGAAAAAATGCTCCTCATCACTAATCATCAAAGAAATACAAATCAAAACAACAGTGAGATTATCTCACTCCACTTAAAATGACTTTTATCAAAAAGGGATGCTGCTGAGGATATGGAGAAAGGGGAACCCTCATAGACTGTTGATGGGAATGTAAATTAGTAAAACCACTATGAATAGCACTTTTTGAGCTATTTTTGGCACAAAAAACTAAAAAGAGAACCACCATTTTATCCAGCAATTCCACTACTGGGTATATATCCAAAAGAAAAGAAATCAATATATCAAAGAGATATCTGCACTCCTATATTTATTGCAGCACTATTCACAATAGCCAAAAAATGGAATCAACCTAAGTGACCATCAATGGATGAATGGATAAAGAAGATGTGGCATATATACCCAGTGGAATATTATTCAGCCACAATAAAATAAAATCATGTCATTTGTAGCAACATGGATGCAAGTGGAGGTCACCATTTTAAGTGAAATAAGTCAAGCACAGAAAGACAAATATTGCATGTTCTCACTCATATGTGGGAGCTAAAAACTTGGATCTCATGAAGACAGAGAGTAAATTTGTGGTTTTCAGAGGCTAGGAAGGAGAGAGAAGTGAGGGGATGAAGAGAGGTTGATTAATGGGTACAAATATACAGTCAGAAAAAAATAAGATCTATTGTTCTATAGATCTGTAGGGTGGCAATAGTTTACAATAATCTATTATGTATTTCAAAATAGCTAGAAGGGAAAACTTGAATGTTTCCAGTATAAAGAAAAGACAGATATTCAAGGGATGGATATCTCAATTATCCTGATTTGATATTTACACATGATATTAATGTATTAAAGTATTACATGTACCCTGAAAATATGTACATCTATTATGCATCAATAAAAAATAAAGATATCTTAAAATAAAATAAAATGTGTAAAGGAAAAAAATCATTTGACCATATATGTGAGGGTTTGTTTCTGGGTTCTGTCTTCTACTTCATTGGTTTGTATGTCTGTCTTTATGCCAGTAGCACATTATTTTGAATACTGTAGCTTTGTACTAAGTTTTGAAATCAGAAAACATGAGTCCTTTAGCTTCATTCTTTTTCAAGATCATTTTGGTGATTTACGGAACCATGAAATTCAATATACATTTTAGGATTAGTTTTTCTATGGGATTTGATAGGGATTGCATTGAATCTGTAGATCGCCTTGCTGTAGTGAGAACTTCCAGTACTATGTGGAATAGAAGTGGTGAAAGCAGGCATCCTTTCCTTGTTCCTGATCATAGAGGGAAAGCTTTCAACTTTTCACCATTGAGTATGATATTTGCAGTGGGTTTTTTGTGTATGGCTTTTTAATGTTGAGGTAATTTCCTTCTTCTTTCTTTTTTTGTTTTTTTGTTTTTTTTAAAAAAAAGTTTTATTTTTAAAAAATCAACAGATAATTGTACATATTCATGGTTTACCTACTGATTTGATTACACATATAATATGTAGTGATCAGATCAAGGTAACTAGCATATCCCTCATCTCAAACATTTATCATTTCTTATATTGGGAACAGTCAGTGTCCTCCTTCTAGCTATTTGAAACTATATATTTTATTGTTAACTGTAGTCATCCTACAGTGGTACGGAACACAGAACTTATTCCTCCTATCTAGCTATAATTTTATATCTTCTAACAAATCTCTCTCTAACTCTCTCTTCTCCTTACCCTTCTCAGCCTCCAGCATCCTCTGTTCTACTTTTTCTATGAGATCAACTTTTTTTATTTTTTTACTTCCAAATATGAATGAGACATGCAGTGTTCCATTCCTGACTTATTTCACTTAATATAACGTCCTCCAGTTCCACCCATGTTGCCAAGAATGACAGAATTTCATTCTTTTTTAAATAGCTAACGAGTATTCCATTGTGTATATATACCACATTTTCTTTGTCCAATCATCTGTTGTTGAACATCTAGAATTCTATTCCTAATTTGTTGAGTGTTTTTATCATGAAATAGTATTGAATTTTGACAAATGCTTTTCCTGCATCAATTGAGATTATCATTTTTCCCTTTTGTCTGTTAATGTGGTACACTGATCGTTTTTTTGTGTGTTGAACCATCCTTGAATTCCGGGAATAAATTTCACTTGGTCATGTGTGTAATCTTTTTAATATGCTGCTGAATTTAGTTTGCCAGTATTTTGTTGAGGTTTTTGCATCAATGTTCTTAAGGGATATTGGTCTATTGTTTTCTTGGCATGTCTGTCTGGCATTGCTTTCAGGGTAATACTGGCCTCATAGAATGAATTAGGAAGTGATTTTTCTCCTTTTTTTTTTTTTTTTTTTTTTTAGATAGAGGCTTGCTCTGTTCCCCAGGCTGGAGTGCATAGCGAGATCATGGCTAAGTGCAGCCTCAACTTCCTGGGCTCAAGTGATTCTCTCGCCTCAGCCTCCAGAGTAGCTGGGACCACAGGTGTGCACCATGATGTTTGACTAATTTTTGTATTTCTTGTAGAGACAAGGTCTCACTATGTTCCCCAGGCTGGTCTCAAACTCTTAAGCAATCTGCCTGTCTTGGCCTCCCAAAGTGCTGAGATTACAGGTATGAGCCACTTTGCCCAACCCCTCCTTTCCAATTTTTAAAAATGTTTGAAAAAGATAGGTGTTAGTTCTTTAGATATTTGATAGGATTCACCAATGAATCCATCAAGTCTAGACCTTTCTTTGTTGGAAGGTTTTTGATTACTGAGTCAATCTCCTTACTAGTTATAGGTCTATTCAGATTTTCGATTTTTTCTTGATTTAGTCTTAGTAGGTTTTACGAATATGTCTATTTCACTTAGGCTATCCAATTTGTTGGTGTACAATTGTTCATAGTACTCTCTTAGAATCCTTTTTATTTCCATAGAATTGGAAATAAATGTTCCCACTTTCTTTTTTTTCTTTTTTTTTGAGACAGAGTCTCACTCTTGTTGCTCAGACTGGAGTGCATTGGTGCGATCTTGGCTCACTGGAACCCCCACCTACCAGGTTCAAGATATTCTCCTGCCTCAGCCTCCTGAGTAGCTGGGATTACACGCATGTGCCACCTCGCCTGGCTAATTTTTGTACTTTTTTAGTAGATACAGGGTTTCACCATGTTGGCCAGGCTGGTCTCGAACACCTGACCTCAGGTGACAACACCCGCCTTGGCCTCCCAAAGTGCTGGGATTACAGGAGTGAGCCACCGTGCCAGGCCAAATGTCCCCACTTTCATTTCTCATTACAGTAATTTGAGGCTTCTCTCTCTCTCTTTTATTAGTCCATCTAGTGAAAGGTTTTTCAATTTTGTTGATCATTTCAAAAAACCAACTTTCGGTTTCGTTGGTTTATCTCTATTGTTTTTCTTTTTCTTTTTTTCCTTTTTTTTGAGATGGGGTTTTGCTCTGTTGCCCAGGCTGGAGTGTGGTGGCATGATCTTGGCTTACTGCAACTTCTGCTTCCCAGGCTCAAGTGATCTGCTCATCTCAGCCTCCCAAGTAGCTGGGACTACAGGCACACACCACCATGCCCAGCTAATTTTTTGTATTTTGGGTAGAAGTGGGGTTTCGTCATGTTGCCCATGCTGGTCTTGAACTCCTCAGCTCAAGTGATCTGCCTGCCTTAGCCTCCCAGAGTGCTAGGATTACAGGCATGAACAACTGTGCCCAGCCTTTTCTATTGTGTTTCTATTCTCAGTTTAATTTATTGCTAGTATTTATTTCGGCCACCACGACCAGCCTCCAGTTATATTTCTGTTATTGATTTTTAACTTCATCCTGTTGTGGTCTGAGGAGATACTTTATATGACAGTTATCTTTTTAAATTTATTTAAATATTGGGTTGTTTGGTCTTGTCTTTATACTTCCTTAAGTTGTAAAGTTAGGTTGTTGATTTGAAATCTTTCTTGTTTTTTAATGTAAACACTTATAGCTATACATTTTCACCTTAGCACTGCTTTTATTGTATCTCATACATTTTGCTTTATTGTGTTACTTATAGCTATAAATTTGCACCTTAGCCCTGCTTTTGCTGTATCTCATACGTTTTGCTTTGTTGTATTTTCATTTTCTTTTATTTCTAGGTATTTTCTAGTTTCCTTTGTGATTTCTTCTTTGATCCATTGGTTAAGAGTGCATTGTTTTCTTCACAAATTTGTGAATTTTTCAGTTATATTTCTTTTTCTTTTTTTGTAGACAGGGTCTCACTCTGTCGCCCAGGCTGGAGTGCAGTGGTGTGATCACAGCTCTCTGCAGCCCCGACCTTTCCAGGCTCAGGTGATATTTCCACCCCAGCCCCCAAGTATAGCTGGGACTACAGGTGTGCACCACCATGCCTGTTTTTGTTTTTTTTTTTTTTTGTTTTTTTTTTTTTGGTAGAGATCGGGTTTCAGCATGTTTCCCAGGCTGTTCTCGAACTCTGGGCTCAAGTAATCTTCCCACCTCAGCCTCCCAAATTGCTGGGATTACAGGCGTGAACCACCACAACCGGCCTCCAGTTATTGATTCTGTTATTGATTTTTAACTTCATCCTGTTGTGGTTCGAGAAGATAATTATATGCCAGTTATCTTTTAAAATTTATTGAGACTTCATTTGGGTTTGGTCCCATGGGGCTTGTGTAGATGCAGGGCTGGAAGTTGAGTGGACAACTACTTTTGGAGTTACATATTGTATGGGGCTAATACTTCCTCCCTCATAGGGCTGGTGTGACATGCAAATGAGATAACACAGGCGAAAGTCCTTTGTAAAGTATAACAAGATAAGGAAAAGTTTATCATTGATCCTTTTTACCATAGAGAGGAGAAAAAGCCATTTCCCTGCTTTCTCCTCAACAGTGCAGTCTCTCTTGGGAGCAGGAGACAGGAGAGAAAAGGCTACACTTTTGGTTGGGAATAGCCTCTTGTTAAAATCTGAGCAGTTAAAGTGGAGTGCCTAAACACCAGCACAAGTTTGTCATCACAGCTCAGCTGAAAAATCCAAGTTCTGTATCTTTTTCATTTGTGTTCTTTGTTTGTTTTGTTTTGTTTTTATTTGAGACAGTGTCTTGCTTTGTTGACCAGGCTGGAGTGCAGTGGGGCAATCTCGGCTCACTGCAACTTCTGGCTCCTGGGTTCAAGCTATTCTTATGCCTCAGCCTCCCTAGTAGCTGGGATTACAGGCGCTTGCCACCATGCCTGGCTAATTTTTGTATTTTTAGCAGAGACCAGGGTTTCACCATGTTGACCAGGCTGGTCTCAAACTCCTGGCCTCAAGTGATGCACCCACCTCGGCCTCCCAAAGTGCTGGGATTACAGGCATGAGCCACCATGCCTGGCCACCCCTTTTTCATTTGTGAACTAGAAATAATAACACCTACCGCATGGGTAATTGTGAGGATTAAGATAACTTTTACTCTCGTTGGTGTTGTCATTATCACTAATATTTGGAGAAAGCCATGCTAAAGGGCTGTATATGTTGTTCTGCCATCTTGCAATGACCTTCAGATGTAGATCTATCACTTTCTTTTTTCTTTTGAAAAAATTGAGGGTTAGTTGCACAGTGCTTCCAGACCCTACAGGAGGCTGGAGTTGTCCCTGTGCTCCTAGACCAGCTGTCTTTAGGGAGTGGGGCTCTATGCAACCTGTGCCGGGAGCGGCCACTAGAGGGCACTCGCCTGCTCCTCAGGGCCTGTGCGGGACCGGAAGGTGTCCGGCTCTAAACACACCCCCTCGGACAGCCGATGTGCCGCATGCCCAAAGTGACCTCTATGGCATTTTCCAGGATGGAGCCTAGTCTCCAGGACCCCATGTGGGAATATGGAGCTAACAGGCCTGCTCAGTTTGTTCTCAGAACAGGGTGGTGAAAGCATTTGCCCTGCTCAGATTCCTGGGACCCTGTGCAGAAAGGTGAGGGAAGATGGTGCTGTCTGTCCCCTTTAAGGATTCCTCCAGGACAGGCAGCTCATGCAAGATGTGCGTGCACAGGGGAGAGCACCAAGGTGTTGAGCAGTTTCCTGTGCACCCCACCCCCTCCAGGAGGCCCTTCATACCCTCTGTTAGCTCACTGTATGTCATGACAAGCCCCCACTCCCGAAGTGGGCAGTGGGTACAAACTCACGACTGGGGAGGGACTGTGCCTGACCAGGCATGGCTCTGGGGTCCCCTCTTGGCTTCCTCTGACCCCAAGTTGAGCAGCATCTGGTACTTGTTCTCCAGAAGCACACTGGCCAGCACCTGCCCCTGGCTTGCTCCAGTCTTCCTTGGAGAGCTGGCTGAGGGCTGGATGGGAGAGTTCCCCTGTGTGCCCTTTAACTCATGGAGTTGCCTTTGACCTGGTCCAGTTACTTCCCCTTGAGCCTCATGGAAGGTGTTGGTGGGCTATAGATCCCTAAGTTTTCCTGCCTCCAGCCCCAAGATCCACAGCCCCTTTTTGCCATGTTATCCTGACTCCTGGGTCCAGTCCAGCCTGCCTCTTACCCCATTGGCCTTCCCTGTCCATGGCAGTGACCCCTTGCTGAGTCACATCCGCACCACCTTGCACCCACCCCCTTGGGCAAACAGGGCCCGGGCAGTGACCCCCAGGGCCCAACAGTCAGTGCAAAGGAGTGCTGTCCTGGTCAGGCCTACCTGCCTTCCCAGGACAGCAGTTGGGGCCTCTTGGCCACCCATCCCCACCTCCACCTTGGGCAGAACCAATGGATCTCTTTTTCCTCTTTTCCTCCCAGCAGGGGTGGGCAGATCGATACGTGGCTCAGGTTCCTCTTAAGCAATGGAGCTCCCAAAGCCCTGTAGATGATTGACCTGGCCAGCCCATCACTTGGTCATGGAATGTGCGTGTGCCTGGCAGGCAGAAGCCCTGTGGCCTCCAGAGTCCCTTTCTGGGTAGGGTTCTTTCCAGGGAGGGAGACCACTTGGGGGCTATTATTCATGGTAAACCAGATCCCAGTGGGCCACCCAGTTTCTCAGAAGCCACATTCCCTCTTCACTCCCGGAGGCCATTTGACAGAGCGGCGATTGCTCCTCTCTCTAGCTCAGCCCTTTAACCACCGCAACATTCATTTACTACTCTGCGTGTCCACTGACTGGTTCAGTAGTAAACCACTGTATGTGAGTAAACCACTCACTCACCCATGGGCTTATACACTCACTTGCCCTCCCACTCATCCCCATATCCTCTCACATATCCCCTTACCTGTCCACTCCCTCCTCATCCCAGTGAATACCTGAATGTCTGAGGTACCAGGCTGGTGCTAGGCACAGCCAGCAAAAAAGCTCTAAGCAGTTGTCAACGGCAAAGGCTTTGGAATCAGAAAGATGTGAATCCTGACTGTACTGTTTCCTGGCCATCTGGCTATGGGTACATTTCTCCAATCTCTGAGCCTTAGTTTCTTCATCTGTAAAACAGGGACCTCATGCGCCTTCCTTTCAGGGAGGCTGTAAAGATCGGCTTTAGGATTAATACATGCAAAGTGCTTCAGCCAGAGCCCAGAGAACACAGCTGTAGTCACAGGGCCTCTCAGCAGCCATGTCCTGGCCGTGGGGACTATAGTTGGCCCCATCTGACCCTGGGTGGACCCTGGAACAGGGAGGGGCCCATTCCTGCCCCTCAGCTAAGCTATGCTCCCTGGACAGGTGGTCCCCTCCGCCAACCCTGGAATGGAGGGCAACAGTCACCCAGCTTCCTGTGCATCCCTTCCCTGGCCTTCTTTCCCTCAGGATGCCCTGGGGTTTTCAGGTCACCCAAGACACTTGGAGCAAGATCTAGCTTGCTCTCTCCCCTCTCTGCCAAGGAAGTTCTCCGTGACAGCACCAGGGGGTGGGAACTGGCTGAGAGCATCTGACCCTCTGAGGGAGCATTTTCCTTCCCACGTGAGGCCCTGTGTGCCCAGGACCTAGTTAGCCCCCGTCCTCTTCCCTTCCACCCACAGCCCCAGTGCAGACTGTTCCCTCCAGCTCATCTAGGAGTTCCCTGGGGCAGCAGGTGCACCCTGAATGCCAAAAGGTGGGCTTAACTGTGGGGTCAGCTAGGGGAGGGGAAGAGAGAGGGACTGGAGCACGGCTGGGGCAGGGGTTCCGTGTGAAGGGATTTCCTTCATTTCCCCTAGACAGGCAGCCGTGTGAGGTGCACAGGGGAGCGTTTTGGGCCCCTTGGCTTTGGTTAGGGGATGTGTAGAGTTGTGGGTGTGAACTTTGGAGTGGCTCGCACAAGAATGCACATTTTCTACACACTGGCCCGGTGACTTTGGGTAAGTCACTGGTAAAAATCTTAGTGGTTTAAGAAATGCATGTGACATACTCAGCATGCACTGGCACCCAGGAAGTGCTGTGTTACTAGGGGATGGCCCTGGGGCCAGTGGCTTTGTACCAACCTGGGTAAGTCCCCGGCCATTCAACTCAGCCCAGCAGGGGAAGGGCTGTAGGGAGCCCTTCCCCTCCCCTTGGCTAGTCCTCAGTGGCACTTTCAGTGGCCATGTCCTTGCTGGATAATGCCTCCTTCATCCTGGATGGGTTGCAGGTGGGGGTAGCAGTCAAGGAGTCCCAACTCCCCAGGCTCATGTTTTCAGCCTGACTTACTGAGTAGACCTGCCTTGGTGGGGATGAGGTGGGATGAGATGAGTGGGTAGGAGTGCATAATTGTCTGGAGGTGAGCTCGGCTGTGGACTCGCGAGCACAGACACACACACTCTCATACATTCCAGCTGCAGCTGCCCATGGGTTAGGGCCCTGCCTCTGGTCTCCTTGCCCCTGGCAAGGTGGTCATTATCAGTTTCCTTCTCAGTTCGCTCTATTTTAAGCTTCTAGAGGACAGGAACATGTTTGTTTTGTTTTTAAAACTTTATATCCTTATTGTTCAGTAGAGTAACTGGCACTGAATGAGTGAAATGGAAGAATAACTAGACACTAGGCAGTGTCAGGACAGGTGCGTGGACAGTGCACACTGGCCATCAACTGGGCCATCAACTGGCCATCGAGCGGGCCAAGGTGGGCATCCCCAGGCAGGCATTCTAGGGTCCTGTGTATTGCCATCTCCATGCCCTCCACCTAAGGCTGGATGTTGGTAGAGGCCCTTATGTCGTGGCCTTCTTGATGTGACAGCCCTGCCTTCCTGAGGCCAGGGATCCCCGGTGTGGGCCATGTCAGGCACTGCCAGCCGGGACCTCCCTGTGCTCAGTGCTGGTGCTTGTTCTTGGAGCACCCCCTGTCCTGCCCCCAGCCTCAGCACCCAGTTTCTGTTCTGGGGTGGCTCATCCTCATCAGAAAGGGAGCTCCTTGGAAGCCTGGTGGTGCCTGGCTGGTATACAGTGGGTGCTCAGTACATGCCTGCCACCTGAGTGGTCCATTTGCTGGACGGGGCTGGCCGTGTTGCCTAGGGAAGCTGGCGGGGAACAGCGTTCCCAACATGGCTTGCCCACCGGGCTGGCCCCCAGGGTTGAGCACCTCCCAGCTGTCACAACCCACTGTGAGAAACGGTTCAACCCCGGGAGTGCTATGGTCTGTGGTTGGCCAGGGGCTGGAATTCCCCCAAGGAGGTGGCCCCTGCAGCCAGGCTATGGTCTTGCCTGGAGCAGGGTGACTGGGAGGCCAGAGCACCCATGCCTGTGAACCTGCACTGAGAAGTGAACCTTAGAAGGGGTCAGGTCACTACTCAGGGACCAGCATCACCCCCAGGGCAGCCTCCTCCCAGACGGCAGTGCCAGGATGGGGCCATCTGGGGAGCAGGCTTGCATGGACCATGTCTGTCTGGTGTGGACTCAGGCTGGGAGTCTCAGCGCCTTGGGACTGTTTCCTCATCTGTAAGATGGGGGTGCTTACAGACAATGGAACATTATTTAGCCATAGACCGAGGTGCAATAACAATACATGTTACAACCTGGATAAACCTCAAAAACATGATGCTAAGTGACAGAAGCCAGACACAAAAGCTCTGGACTAGGTGAAGTATCCAGAACAGGCAACCCCATAGCGACAGGAAGTAGAGGGTGGTTTCCAGGGGGAGGAGGGAAAGGAGAGCAACTGTTTAGTGGGTATGGGTTTCCTTTCGGGGTGATAAAAATGTTTTGGAACTAGACAGAGGCAGAGGTTCCACAACCCTGTAAATATACTAAATTCCACTGAAGTGTTCACTTTAAAATGCTTCACGTTATGTTATGTGAACGTTACCTTGATAAAAACAAAACAAAACAAAATAAAAAACCCACAGGGGTGCTACTGACTTCACCAGCTGGTTGGGAGGATTCAGAGAGGAGATGGCCATGTAGCCCGAGCTCAGCCAGTGACACTGGTGAATGTCAAAGAATGGAAGCCGTCGTGACCCTGAGGGCTGTGTCAGTTCCCTTGCCTTGCTGGATTCCAGACTGCAGGAGTCAGGGGCAGGAGCCAAGGGGGTAGGTGAGGGCAGGTGGCTTCGCTGGGCACACCCCTTAGTCAGGGGCAGAGGGACCTGCCGTGGCTGCTTCAGCAGCTGTGGGTGAAGATTCCTATGCTGCAGGCCCAGGCTCCCGCCTCTGATTTGCTGCGCACTTTGGGCTGGCCCTTCAATCCCGGTTCATTTGTTAATCTGCCCATATGTGCCTGGGTACCTGCTCTTCTGTCACTGTATCGGACACCTGACCCCATCCTCATACCCGATTCCCACAGCGCAGGTCACTGCCAGGCAGTGTATTACCAACCTCTTGGTTCTAGGGTCACAGGAATACTGGATCTGTTTTGTTCATGACTGTATTTCTAACACCCAGTGCCTGGCACATAGCAGGTACTCAATAAATATCTGTTGAATGAATAAATGCACAAATCCTCATTCTTTACATAGTGGGTGCCAGGTCCTGTCTGTACTAAGTGCTATCAGTAAATAGCTGTGAGGTCAATGTTATCATTATCCCCGTTTTACAGATGAGGAAGCTGAGGCTCTGGGACATGGAATGGCCATAGCAGAGTTGGGATTCTGACCTGGCAGCCCAGCAGCAGAGCGCTCGCTCTGATCCATCCTATTCTAGGCTGTCTCCTGACCTTGGAGCTCCCACTTTGGGAGGCAGCTTGGGCCCTGAAGCATTCACTCTGCCTCCTCAGCCACAGGGCCCCGCCCACTCCCAGGGAGGGGCTCCCTCTGAAGCCCCACACCCACCACCCTGAGCCCTTTCTCAGGCTCACAGCCACCCCAGCCAGCTCCCTTCCCTGGGAACCTCCGTCATAAAGAAGGCGAGGTCCTGATCTGGCCTGTCTCTCTGCCCTGGGGCCTTCCTCACCCCAGGGAACCTTAGTTATAAATATGGGGGTTACGCCTTGAGCTTGTATTAAGCACCTTTCATCTGGGGAGCTCCTGGCTGCTGGGAGGCTAATTAGCTGCTCTCTGGGAAGAGTGAGTAAGAGCTGACGTCCTAGCCAGGGAACTGCCTTGCTAGGCATGGGGCTGGCCCTCTTGGGAGAGGTGTGTGAGCCATCATCTCGGGTCACCCACTTCTCCATATTTCTCCTTCTGTAGGACCTCCTCACAAGAGTACCTTCTCTCTGGCTAATAAAGAAGCCTACCGTTTACTGAGTGCTTATTATGTGCCAAGGGCTTGCTAAGCCCCTTCACCTGTTAAATATATGTGTGCAGAGCAGTAGGGCCGTAGGACTACATAAATATATGTGTGCAGAGCAGTAGGGGTGTCATGCATTAATGACCACGATGGAGCCCTACTCCTTGCTGGCATGGGACCAGCACTTCTGCACATGACCTCATGGAGTGTGCTGCCTGGCACGGATCAAGCACTTGCTAAGTGGTAGCTATTATCAGTAATCTTCAGAACAGCCCAATGAGGTAGGTACCATGCTATTCCCATTTCTCAGATGAGGAAACAGGCTCAGAGAAGTTAAACCACTTGCTGGCTATCACAGAGTCAGGAGTAGAGTTGGATTGATTTGATTGATTCTAAAGCTGCACATAGTTTTTTAGCTGCTCCTCTCTCCTTTCCCCAACCTGGAGTCTGTTAATGACAAAGGCCTTGCTTTGCATAACGCTAGGTCATGGGGTCACTGGGCAGGGCTGTTCTCGTCCATCTCTCCAACAGTGCACTGGTGGGCTAGGCATGGACCAAAAACCCTTGGAGATCATCTAACACAACTCATCCCCACCCCACATTTTTCAGATGTGAAAATTGGGGACAGAAGGGACTGAACAAGGTGACAGGATTAATGGGATGATACCTCCTTGTCAGAGCACGAGGGAGAAACAGGCAGTGGTTGGTGCTCATCCCGGCCCCTGTCATCAAGCTGGAATTGATACCAAGTAAGAATCATTCGCACACTAGAATTCCTGACTGTCATTTGTCAGCCTAGCCCACCTGCAATGAGCAGCCCCAGGGACATTTGGGTGGGGTGCGGGTGCACAAGGCAGGCTGCAGCTGAGACTGGGGTGGGGAGGGTGTACTCCACCTACCTGCCCTCCAGGGTGCTTGGAACCTCCTAGGGCAGGCTGGCCTGTTTGTGCCATGCCCCACAGAGCATTGCAGTGATCCTAGTGCAGAGCACATAGTAGGTGCTTAAAAGTGCTCATTGGAGAAACAGCTGGATCCTGGACCTGCAGGAGGGAGGAGATGGCACACTGAGGGCATTGATGGGTGGATGGTAACATCATGTCTACTCATCATTACTCAGCAGACCTGGTTCCATCAAATGTGACCATACTTCAGGCCTTACAGAAGGGACCTACGTAAATCTGTTCAGGCAAAGAGAAGTTTGTGGCTGTGGGCACCTGGCTGGGGTTTCTGAAGGTGGAGCATCTTTCTTGGCGCTGACAGGGGTGGCTAAGATCTGAGCATGCAGGCAGGCCCTCTTCTCCCCTGGATGCTGCCCTTCTGAGGAGGGAGCTATGTGGGTACCAGAGGCATGGGCCTAGGAGGCTCTGACCCCCTGCCTGCCCCGCCACCAGTCTCTGCTTCTACAACCAGGGTCTGCATCTTACCTGCCAGGCCTGCCAGCTCCAGTCCCCTCCCCACTCCCCTCAGGACCTCATCTCTCCTCCTGGCCTCAGCTTAAGGGTTTCCTCAGAGAGGTCTTCCTCGAGAACCTTCCCATCCCAAATCTAAATTAGTGCCCCATTTATATATGTTCTCTGAGCACCTTATTCTTTTCTTTCACAGGAGTTTGAAAGCCTTTTCAAATGGAATCATATATTTCTTTCTAGGTGATTTGTTGAAACAAGTCTGTCTCCTCCGTTAGACCAAGCTCCACCAGGGGTGGGAAAGTTGTTGCGTCCACTCGTCCTCTGGGCCTAGCACGACATATTCTGTATTGAATGAGTAGATGACAGAAACCCCGTGACAGACAGTGAGCCAAGCCAGTGGTTCTCTGAGTGTGGCTCCAGGACCAGCGGAGCAGCAGCTCAGCATCGCCTGAGGACTTGTTAGAAATGCAAACTCTCTTAGTTGGGGGACCCAGCAATCCGGATTTGAAAGAACGGTCCAGGGGGCATTCCTGCGCACACTAAAGTTTGAGAACCACCGAAGGCGGCAAATCCCCTGCTGTTGGATCAGTGTGCACTGTGGCAGCTTTGGCGGCATGTAAGAGGAACCACGGATGAACAAACCCCACTTTCAAACGTAGCAAAGGGCAGAGGGTGGACACGTCACCCCGACCCCCAAACGGGGCCCAGGCGTGTTGTTCGGCGGGCTGACCACTGGAGGGCAGTGTGGCCACGTCCATCGCGCCGCCTCCGAGGGCTTCCGGGCCAGAGCGGCCGCGGGAGGACGAGAGCGAAGCCGTAGCGAGAATCTCGCTCCACGCCGCAGCCTCTTGCAGGAGCCTCAGCTCACCGGCGCCTCGCGTTCTGAGCCGCCGAGGAAGCTCAGCCGCCGCATCCCCGGCTCCTATCTCTCCCCCGGGCTGCCTCGCGCCTCCCGCTCCCCTCGCGGGTCGGGCCTGGTGTGCGCGTCTGGATGGCCTCGCGCCTGGAAGGTTCGCGAGGCCCCAGGAGCAGCAGAGCACGCCGGGGAGGAGATCCCGGCAGGCCGGCAGGGGCAGAGCGCCAAGGAGGGCGGCGGAACCTTGGCTACTTCCTGGGAGGCCAAGGGCAGCTCTCCCGCGTGATCCGCGCGCTGCAGAGCGCGTCGGCCATCTTGGCGGCCTCGCCCGGGCCCGCACCCGGCCCGGCTTTCGCCGCGGCGCCGACGCCGGGGTGGCGACGGGAGAGCGCAACCACGAAGCTCGGCCGCGGGAGTGCGTGGACATCGCAGAAGCTCAGGAGAGCCCTGGACCCTACTAGCTTCCCGGGGGTGCTGGGAAACGCCACCCCAGTAGTCGCCGCGAAGGCAGGCCTGCACTCCGAGCCTCAAGTGAATCGGGTGGCGCCAGCCTGCCTTCTTCTTTTTGCCCCATATTCAAAGAGCGGAAAGTCGGAGGCTCTTAAAGTAGGTCACAGCGGTCAGCAGGTTTTTTTTGGGGCAGGCAAGTGACAGGGCCCAAAACCAGGCGTAGTATCTGGTTGCCTAAGATGCTTGGGCAACTCCTTCACCGGGCACACCAATCTCCGAGCCAGAGATCAGGGACTGGCCCCGGGGAGCTGGCTCCAGGCGGCCGATGCATTCCAGTCCCTGTCCACCATGGGGACTTGAGATGCCATTCTGAGGAGCCCCAGGCCCCCACCACGCCTGTTGCCTGTCTAGCTTAGTTCACACATGGATGCTCGCTCTCTGGCAGTTGGGTATTTCTCAGGTTCCAGAACATCCGTTCATCTTATCAGTCCTTCAAGGTTCAGCTTAAAGATCAGCTCCACTAGGAAGCCGCCTTGGATTTCTCCTGTTAGTTTCCAACAGAATCTGTCTCCTCCCTTCTCTGCACACCTTGAGAAGCAGCAGTAGCTGCAGCTGTAGGCTCTCCTGTTTTTTCCTTACAGTGTTTGTTGCTGCATACTCTCACTGAATTGTTTAATTGTGAGACCCCGTGAGGGTCGGGACCCTGTGATGCTGGCCGGGAAGCGGTTGTTGCAAGGGGAATCATGGGATTATTGAATGGGTTTTGATCTGGATTTTGGTGTTGGAAATCAAATTCCCAAATGTTTTCAACCTTGGGTAAAGGAACATGTAATGGTGTTTTCTTAAAGCTGTAATGGAATCCTTTTGTGTGTTTAATTGCTTTAAGTTATTTTAGTAGAAATGTCAGGGTGCCGGAGGAACAAAAGCCATGGGTCTGAGCCCAAGCAAGAAGAACCACTGAGCCTGTGCTGGGTGCTTCCTCTGCGTGGCCTCAGGGTCAGGACCTGTCAGATGGGATGGCAGGCTGCGGTCCGGCCCCAAGGTCCAACCAAGGAAGCTCCTGGGGCTGTGACTGGGCTTGAGGCTGTGATTTCGGACTCCTCGCTGATACTTCAGAGGAGGCAAAAGAAAGTGCCTTGACAGCCTTGGAGAAGCCTGGAGCTAAAGGAGAGATCCTTGCTTTTTCCTTTTAAAATAATAAGCCAAACGCTCTCCCATGAAGGAGTCCAGAAAACCCCGTTCATGCCTCACCCACAGATGATTTGTTGAATGCTCATTAAGGGGAAAACAAAGAGGTGGTTTTGTTTATTTATTTAAAAGGAAAAATAAATGAGCTGTGACAAAACAATTTGAAACCAGGCCCCTCTGAGACCTGGGCTTTCACTTCCTTGATGGGAAGTAAAACAGAGAATCGAATCCCCCTCCAAATAAAAGTGAAGTTAATAATCAGACAGCTCGAGCCCTGGCCACATCCTGTCGGCCCCTCCCTCCCTGGGCTCTGTTTATAGCTGCCGAGTGCTTTCCCTTCAGAGCCCAAGCCGGCTTAACCCTTTCCTCCCCATCCAGGGAAGCCCAACCCTGCTCTGACACTGGAGGTGGGCTCCTCACACCCCCTGGTGCTGGCCTAACCTCAGCAAACGGTGGCTCTACCCAGGCCTGCTGGCATGGGCCTGTGTCACCCACAGGGCAGCCAGCTTGGATTTGAGTGATACTCTCTGCTTGTCCTGCACAAAGCCTGAAAGTGTAACATTTCCTCTCCACACCTCCAGGGGAAGACTAGGTCAACCCATTCCCATTCCAGACTCCATGCAGCTTCTATAGCCTGGTAGACTCCAGAAAGCTGCATTCTGACAGAGGCACAAATCTTTGGGGTTTCTGGTCTGTGCTGAGAGCAGCACTCTGTGCATGTCTCTGGACTACTTTCTGTGAAAACTTTCCACTTCCTTCAAATGCCTTCCATTGTAGTAGCATGTTGATTTCTTCCAGAACCCCATGGGGTCAATAGTAGCACATCCCACTGGGCAGAGGAGGGCCCCTTGCTAAATTAATTTTGAGTTTTCTACTGTTCTAAGCAACAACTCTGCCCTATAGGGCCATAGTTATCCTCATTTTACAGAGGAGGAAACCGGGGTTAAGTACTTTGCCGAACGTTACAGAGCTAATACATAGCAGAGCTAGGATTTGAACCCAGGCGTTCTGGCCCCAGTGTGCCCTTAGTCTCTGCACTCAAGGTTTAGCAGCCGGAGATTCCTCTCTTCTCTGGAGCCAGGGGGCTTTCAGAAGCTTAGGATAATCTTATGAATGCATTGTGACGGTCCCAAAGCCCAAGAACCTTTTGAGAACATTCCTGAGCTTTGTCTTGGGCTGACCGGCCTCCTTTCTTGTTTCCTCCTATGGAAGAATAGGGAGCAGGTGGAGCCAGTGCAGGGCTCTGTCCATTCTCTTCCAGGATCAGCAGCGTCAAGATGTGGCTGGATGTGAATCCTCCATCCCTTCGTCTGGCTGGCAGAAGACTTAGAGCAAGAACCCAAATACTTCGTGTGGCTGCTCTGACAGTGGTCTGGATGACCTTCTGCTTAGGTTCCCTTGTCTCCTCCAGTCTTGTCACCTGAAGTCCTAAACACTGTCTTCTGGCTGAAGCTTGTCTGCAGGAAGCCACCCACCCAGTAGCCTGGGGCATGAACTGGCTGTGCACCACCTGCCTCTCCTGGGAGTTCTGTGTGCCATGGCTCCTTGATTTCTTCTTATAACTGTCTCTCTTGCCTGGCCACCTTTGCACAGCCATTTGGCAGGGCCTTTGCACCAGTGAAGGTATGTTGTGTTGCCCCTGGTGTATGGAGGCCTTCGGGGACCGCTTGCCTGAGACTTAGCTCCTTTTTGGGAGATGTTGCCAAGCCCAGGGTCTGCTGTCTGTCTGGAGCACCCTGAACCCCGTCTTTGGGAAGGGTTGGTCTGCTGCAGGTCTGCTTTCTGGGGATGCATTTTGACATGCAAAGCCATGGACCAGAGTGGGCAGTGCCTTACTCTTCATTTTCCAGCTAATTCTTCAACTAGAGAGAGCTGTGGTGGCCCCATCCCAACTGCCCTGTTCTTCTCAGAGCCTGGGCAGCTCCTCTGGCTGGGGGGTGCTGAGCCATGGCTTCTGTGACACTCGAAGGGGCTGACACCCAGCAGGGTACCTGGCCCAAAGGGGTTTCAGAGGATGTGTGCCTTGATTTTTGTTTAATTTAAATGTTTAAGAAAAGCATTCAAATTCAAACAGAGTGTTCACAGTGGGGTGGCTCTACTGTGGGCCTCTCAGAGGCTTAACAGCCACCAAAAAAACCACGTATTAGACCCACCGTGTTGCAGTTCTTACTGTGCTAGGCACTGGACATACTGATCTCATTCACCCTCACGCCCTGGGAAATGGGGAATGGGGGATGTGTAAGTATCCCCATTTTCCTGTTGTGAAAAGTGAGGTCAGAAAGGTTGAGTAGCTTGCCTACCCTGCTATCATGGCTTTCTGCTGAGGGGAAAAAAATGTTCATTGTGCTTTAAAAATACATTGAAACCAATTTTAAAGTGATTTTTACTGAGCTTAAAAGCAGTGTCAAAATGGACATCAGAGGCCGGGCGCGGTGGCTCAAGCCTGTAATCCCAGCACTTTGGGAGGCCGAGACGGGCGGATCATGAGGTCAGGAGATCAAGACCATCCTGGCTAACACGGTGAAACCCCGTCTCTACTAAAAAATACAAAAATCTAGCCGGGCGAGGTGGCGGGCGCCTGTAGTCCCAGCTACTCGGGAGGCTGAGGCAGGAGAATGGTGTAACCCTGGGAGGCGGAGCTTGCAGTGAGCTGAGATCCGGCCACTGCACTCCAGCCTGGGCGACAGAGCGAGACTCCGCCTCAAAAAAAAAAAAAAAAAAAAAAACAAAACAAAATGGACATCAGTCCTTCTGCCTGCACTCTTCCAGCCCAAGAGGCCCAGAGGGGCAGGGCCCTACTCTTGGTCCCCACATAAGTGTGGGGAGGGCTGTGTAGCTTGCCTTTCTGACCTCGGGTGGGGGTGTCCATCTGTTCTCCAGCCCTCTCCGACAGGTTTTTCCATAGCTTCATTTCTTGTCCAAGAACACGTGTCTATAGGAAGTACATATTGTATTGCAAGAGCTAGTAAGACAAGAATCATTGAGTTAAAACTTTTTTAGTTTTTCTGAACTTAAAACATTTTATTATAGAAAATTTCAAATATATGCAGGAGACAGAGTAATATGATGAACCCCATGTACCCACCCAGTCTCAGCATCACCAACTCATGGCCAAACCTGTTCATCAGTGCCACCATCCACCTCCCTACCTTCTGTACAATTCTGAAGTATATCCTATATATCACATCATATCATTTCATCTGTCAATAGTTCATTCCAGGCCGGGTGTGGTGGCTTATGCCTGTAATCCCAACACTTTGGGAGGCCGAGGTGGGCGGATCACTTGAGGTCAGGAGTTTGAGACCAGCCTGGCCAATACGGTGAAACCTTGTCTCTACTAAAAATACAAAAATTAGCCGGGCGTGGTGGCGTGTGCCTGTGGTCCCAGCTACTTGGGAGGCAGGTGAATTGTTTTAACCCGGGAGATGGAGGTTACAGTGAGCCAAGATTGTGCCACTTCACTCCAGCCTGGGCGACAGAGCAAGACTGTCTCAAAAAAAAAAAAAAAAAAATTCATTTTGTATCTCCCAATAATAGACTCTTGTTAAGCTTAGCCACATTATCATTATTCCACCTAAAAATTAATAATACCCCCTAAACATTACCAAGATTCTACTGGTGTTCAGCTTTCCCAAAACACTTTCAAATTCTTTGCTTTTCTACTTACTGAAAGAAAAAAAAAATAAAAATCAGCCCCCAAATAAAAATTTTTCAGCATTTGGTCATCTCCTTAGACTCCCGCTCACAAAAGGACAGATTTCTGAATCTGGGCAGAAACACCCAGTTATTAAGTCTGAGGTGATGATCACACTGAAATCTCCTGCTGCAGCTCCCTGTTCAGCCAGCACCTTCCACATACTGGGTGCTAGGTCAGTATGGGCTCCGTTTCACATAAGGATGAACACATGCAAGGGTGAGGATGCAGCCAGGTTGAGCTAATTAAGGGAGACTGGAGCGCAGCCCTCCCCCCCCTTCCCCCCCCCCGTCCTCCCACCCACACAGCCGCCCTGGCTGCGAGTGCCTGTCCTTGGCTTTCCCGGCCAGTGCTCCACCCGCCAGCTGCCTGGGCCTCCTCTGGGACCCTCTCCTCTCTCTTGCTTGGGATACTTGACTATGCTCCAGTGGCTCTATGGAATCCCACTTTGTGGGGCCTCCAGGGCTCTTCTTGGTCTTGCCAATTGCTGTTTAACATACAACAAAAGTTGACTGGGTTCCTTTTTTTCTGAGGGGGAGCTCATATTCATCAAGAGTGTGCCAAGTGCTTTGATCATCTGTCCTCACAGCAACCCCAGGAGATGGGTATTGTTGTCATCGCTACTTCATAAAGGAGGAGACGGAGGCAGGTGAGTCCTCTACTTGCCTAGGAGGGGGCAGTGCCAGACTCTGAATATGGTCAGCCTGAACATCGAGCTGGTGTGCTCCATGGCAATATATTGGTTCCCAGCTCTTAAGACTCCTTTAAAAAACTGCTAGGCAACTCGGCCCAAGACTGGGCACGTATTCTTTTGAGGACAAATCTCGACAAGCTGGGATCTGCTGTCACCTTGCACTTTTCCTGAAATTTCCACGTCTTTCAAAACAGATAGAGCATGACTTCTAAATATACACACACTTATTAGGAGATTAGTTCAGTTGAATAGAATACATTTTAGGTATTTCAGCCTATAATTTCCTGGTTTGTCTTTTTTCATGGTTAAAGAATAGTTTGAGTTATAGATTATATGACTGTGACAGGTTGAAGGTTAGGAGGGATGGCAAGAAGCTGAGTATGTAAGGCCACAACCTAGACATCCATCCTTCTGCACTTTTTTTGATAGAAAAAAAAGTTACTTTTGGAATGTACAGAAGTATCAGGGTCAAGTACATAAGAATTTTTGGAGGGAGATGGGCTGGCATGAGTACCATTTTCCTTGTCCTAGCTAATCAGAGCTCAGGGTGTGGCTGAACTTTGGAGGAGCAGGATAAGGTGCTTGGTCAGCCGCCTGTCTATGGGGATCCTGCCTCACCCACTGAGGACAGCCTGGGCATTGCACAGTTGGGCACTAAACCCAACACCCATGTGTTACTTTCTTTGCTTCTGGATTTTGCCTGGGTTTGCTTCAGCTTTCTCCCAACTCCTGCTCCCTTAGGGAAATGAAGAGTGGGCAGAGGTTTGATTAAGTAAGAAAACTGGAAGAACCAAAGCAGGCATGGAGAAGGGAAGCATTGACAGAATTGCAGAAGACAGAGAACAATTAGAAGGCTGAAAGAAGCCAAGCCGATAAAGGACTAGCATCTTCCATAAGTTTTCATGGGGTTTATGGACACAAGGCATTGAGGCATTGAACTTCAAGAAGCTGTTTGCCAACCAGAACAATGGTTGTGGCTATCTTTAGGCTCCCTTGGGAACACCTGGAAATTAATTTAAATCATTTTAGTTATTAACAAAAGTTGCATTTGCTGGGATTTCTCTGGCTTTGCATAGAGGTGGGTATGCCAGTCTGCCATGGACCTCTGTTTTTCCAGGAATGGTGTGTTTGAGTTAGATGAGCCCTTATCCACAGAAAGGTGGCTGGGCCAGACCTCTCTCTAGAAGATGAAAAGCTGATCACACTACTCTACTCATACCTAATATTCTTCTGGCACAGGGCTCCTGCTCACATTCTCCAGTGAGCCAGCCATAGGGTACCATGATGGCAGCCACCCTACTCTGGGGTGAGTTGGACTGGTTTTTGGCCTTGTCCCAGGAAGACTAGCCCTTTCTCTGCAACAGACTAACAGCGGGGGTGAGGTGGGAAAATTGTAGGAAACACAAAGGCGAGAAGGAAAGCTTGCTTTTCCAGGACTGTCCTTATTCAGTGTTAGGAAGAGTCTGAAATCCTCACACATACAAAAGCCCTAAGACTCACTTGTAGCCACCCAGAACACTACTGAGTGGATTTGGTTGGGGATCAGGGCAGTTGTTTTAAATTCACTGCTGCCTCTTTTTTCTCTCCTGGGTCTTTTTTTTTTTTTTTTTAATTTTCAGGTGTTGTTTGCTTTGACATTCTTCTCTCTTTTCAGAATAGTTATAACTGGCCCCCACTTCTTTATCATTCTCAGCTCCCTTCCCCACCTCACTCTGCCTTCTTAGCATAATTTTGCTTTTCTTTTGGCCTGCCTTATTTTACATCTGGATTCCTGGATGATTTATTTTGTCTGTTTCTTGAATTCTCATCTTCTCCCACTTCTTAGAGGTTTTTGGGAATTTTTTTCCCCCTTTCAGCTTCAGTTCTTTTCCTTAAAGCTTTCCTTGGGTCACACGGCTTTTATTCTTGTTCATCTGTTTAAGCAGAGCTGGCAAGGAGGAGGCCACAGCCGGCAGGCAGAGCCACAGCAGCAGAAGAGGTCTTGGGAGCCTGAAGATTCTCCTCCCAGCCCTGGTGTCCTTCTGGGGAGGGGGATGGGGACAGTGCTGCTCTCCCTGTTAGGGCTGATGTTGTCTGCCAGGCCTGGGCTGAGGGTTAGGGCAGATGGTGTCTCCTCCACAGTGTGTGGGCCTGGGACTCCGTGGCTCAGGGAGGCAAAGGAATCCATCCTTCGGGCTGTGGGTTGGAGGATTAACCAGGTTAGACCAGGAAAGACTGGAGCTCCATGGAGTTGCACCCACTGGGAATGTATTTCTTGCAAAACTCAGTGCTGTGTTTGAAGAACTTGCAGCATAGGGACTGACTCTTGGGACCCGAGTCTGGGTTTCCTTCAGTTCTGACTCAGTGACTGAAGTTGACCTGGGCATCCAGAGGTGTCTGCTGGGGAGACAGAGGCAGTTTTCCAGTGGAAAGTCCTTTCTTCCCACTGTCCCCACCCTTGGCCAGTGGGCATTTTGAGGGTGCAGGGGGAATGCTAGAAGAGGCTGGTAATTGTGGGGTGTATTAAAGACTCTTGGCTGCTGGGCAAACCCCACCTGTGGGAGGCTCTGAGGGTCAGCCCTGGTACTGATGAGGTGGGTGGCACTTCTTGGTGGGCATAGTGGCAGAGAAATCCTAGAAGTTGCAACCACACCCCTCCCTGTCTGGAGTGCTGGGGTGGGGTGGGAGCATCCTGGGCCCTGCTCCCCAGCTGTCCGAGGCAAATTGACTGGAGTCCATCTGGCTATCCCCACTGGTCTAGGCATGCTTCCCATCCTGGGGTGTCAGTCCTCAGCGGGTGCGGCTGAGGGGCTGGTGGATCAGCTCTGCCTGGGCACACCCGGAGCTGAGCGGCATCCTGGGGTGAGGGGACTCAAGAGCTCCTGGTAGACACCCACTGGACTGCCTTATCTTTTCTAGGCCCTGTGCTGATGGTGGCCACCTGCTTCTCTGGCAAGTGTGGTTGAGGGCCGTTTCCATAGGCACACCTTGCTCTCTTTCTGGGTCCCATCTGTTCTTCATCATCATCTTCATCAATGCACAGTGTTCCCTGTCACTTGAGGGAAGTGCTGTTGCTTATATAAAGGCTTGAGACAACTCTTTGCTTACATTTTATATTTTGTTTATGTTTTCTAAGCCTTCAGTTCTGGAGTCCAACTCTCAGGGTCCGGCATCCTTTAAGACTCGAAAAGCATAAACTTCAGGAGGCCAAAGGCCCTTACTCCTAGGCCCTGTGGACTTGGTTTATCTCTGATTCCAGGCAGTGCCTCCTGGTCTATGTAGAGGGCTATAATCAACAGGAGGAATGACTAGGGGATGGGTGATGAATGTTCTTCCAAGTTGCTCCCCTTGACTCTGGCAGGAGAGCTGGGGGCAAAGACCCAGCCTCTTTGACACAGAAATTCAGGTGAGGATTAGGATTCCAGCAGCCTCCTGCTCCTTCCCGCCCAGGCCGCCTCACTCCTAGTTGGGCCCCAAGTACAGCCTCCTTAAATCTGTCCATGTCTGTGCCTCCTCATTCCTGCCATCTCGCTCTGCCTTCCCTCTTCCCACGCACTAGCACCATGCTGTATAAATATTGACACCCCGGGCTGGCAGGAATCTTTCTCCAGCTGCTTCCCTGGTCTCTGGGAGAGCTTGTTTCCTCACCCAGCAGCTGCAGCAGATCTGGTTGCCTTTGGTCAGACAAGAGCAGGCCCTGGTTTGGGAGCCCACAGTACCCCAGAGTGGAGGGTGCAGTTGGTGGGGGAAACTTAGCACTAAAGAAGTCACAGGGCTGTGGCAAAGACCCGTCCTCTCTCTCTCCCCCACCGGCTGTCCACATGGCGACCCTCCAAGAGCTGTCTGATCCCTGCTCTGGCTGGGGAGGTTCCTGTTTCTCAAAAGAACAGCTCCTCAGGGCAGAGTTGGCCATACAGGGCCTTGCTAGGGAGTCGTGGAGGACAATTCCAAAGCAAACTCGCTGATGCTAGGACAAAATAGTACCTTGGTTTACCTGTGAACACTTTACTGTTTACTAGTAAGTGTGAATCCCTTGATTTGCCCTGAAGACCCCACAGTTTAGAGCAAGACCCCCCTGGATTATCTGCAAGTCAGGCCTCTCACCAGCATCTGCCCCAGGCCACCCTCCCTCCCACCAGTCCCTGCCAGTCTTTCCGCCTCAAGGGTAGAGAGAGGAGAGGACAGACGCTCCTTCTCCCACCTTCCTTGGTGACCCAGCCAGGGAAGCAAACTGGCACTTGGGTTCCCATGGGCTGGGCACCATGCACAGTACTTCCCCATGTTCTCATGTAGTTATTCAAGTCTCGGGCACAGCAGGTATCTTAGCTTCCTCATGCATGTCTCCTCTTTCTGCCAGCAAACAGCAGCAGCCATGTAGTAGCAAGCCCCCAGATACAGAGCCCAGACTTTCTCTAGTCCTGAGTTCAGCCGGGAACCTCTTGAGAGCCAGCCAAGTACTGGACATCAATCTCAGCCGCTCGCAGTAGGTGCAGGTCACCTTCTGCCACCTCCTGCTCCTGTGCCTCAATTTCCCTTACATCTGTGGGAGGTCATTAACCTGTGCTTCATAAAGTATTTCAAATTTAGCAAAAAACAAGTTTGAAAAAAGCAACGTCGTTTCTTTTTTTTTTTTTTTTTTGATGGAGTCTTATTCTGTTGCCCAGGCTGGAGTGCAGTGGCACTATCTCGGCTCCCTGCAACCTCCGCCTCCCGGGTTTAAGCAGTTCTCTGCCTCAGCCTCCCAGGTAGCTGGGATTACAGGTGCCTGCCACCACACCTGGCTAATTTTTTGTATTTTTAGTAGAGACAGGGTTTCACCGTCTTGACCAGGCTGGTCTTAACTCCTGACCTCATGATTCACCTGCCTGAGCCTCCCACAGTGCTAACATTACAGGCGTGAGCCACCGCACCAGGCCAAAAAAGCAACATCATTTCAAATCCTTTTTCTAGTTATAGGGATTGGGGTGGCAGAAGAGATTGTTCAGGTATCAGGGACTAAGGAGAATGTGTGTTCAGTGCTTTGGGGAAGCTGGGGAGGAGGTAAACAGGGTTTAAAAGGCCTGGATTTTATATCCAACAACCCCTAAAATTCAAGTAATAGAGCCATTGGAGGTGTGTATGTGGGATTGGGTAGGGGTTCTCATGGGGGCTAGGGACAAAGACCCCAGTTTCCCTGCACTCACACTTGTGCGGGAAAGAAAGCAAACAGATCTCTCTCTCTCTCTCTCAGTGGGTAACGTACATGGAGAAAGGCAGGAAACTGCAATTCGAAAGCCGTGCATTTGTGAGATACTCCTGCTGCCTGCCTGTCTCTCCAGCCCCCCAAAGTAAAACAAAACCCAAATAAAAGCCTGACCCGGCAGATATTAATGCTATAGAGCCAGGGTTGGTGTACAGGCAGCCACCCCCTTCTTCCCTCTTCTGTTTCTATAAGTGGCTGAAATAAATTTAGCGAGACAACCCCACCCGTCTGAGGGCCTAAGATTTCAGAGCAGTGGGATTCTCTATCCTGAAAACCCATTTTTCAGAGCTGAGAGCTTTTTGTTTAAATTCCTTTTGGGAATGGAATGCTCTCGATCTAAAATAATTATTATACTGCAGTCATCTATTCCTCATAGATAAATGCTTTGACACAGTATAGCTTGCTGAAAAGCTGATCTACAAATGCTCTGCAGCTTGAGATTGTCAACTCTATGGGGACAATGCCTAGTTGGATCTGTTGGAGTATTTATTGTAAGATTACTCTTCTAATGTTTGTACATATTCAGCCAAGTCCCTCTGTTGTCTGTCATAGAGGACACTGATTGTGGTTGGCTAAGTTAGCGAAGTAGAGAAGTACTAAATCTTCATTTTTTTTTTCCATGAATATTTATTGAGGGCCTACTATCTGTTAGGCACTAAGCCAGGCACTGGGAGTTCAGTTGAGAGCAGAGAGAGCCTGCTTTGATGGAGCATACATCCTAGTGGGAAGGGAATGTTAAAAAGTTAAATGACTACAAAATACTGGCAACTAATGTTGTATTTTAAAATGAAAATGAAAGACTGAATGCTTTCCCCCTAAAATCAGGAACAAGGTCAGGGCATCTACTCTTACCATGCCTATTCAACACCGTATTGCAAATCCTGGATAGAGCAATAAGGCAAGAAAATGAAATATAATTCATATGTTAGGGAAGGAAGAAATTAAGTTATTCCTATTTATAGACAATATGTGCTTGTCTACATTAAAAACAAAAACAGGCCTGGTACAGGAGATCATGTCTGTAATCTCATCACTTTGGGATGCCCAGGCAGGAGGATTACTTGAGGACAAAAGTTAGAGACCAGCCTGGGAAACATAGTGAGATCCTATCTCTACAAAAAATTTTAAAAAACTAGCTGGAATGGTGGCATGTACCTATAGTTCCAGCTACTTGGGAGGCTGAGGTGGGAGGACTGCTTGAGCTCAGGAATTTGAGGCTGCAGTGAACTATGATTGCACCACAGCACTCCAGCCTGGGCAACAAGGTGAGACTCTATCTCAAAACAAAAACAAAACAAAAATAATAAAAACACCCCAAGTAATCTATCAAAAAAATCCTCTTACAATTAAAGTGATTTTGTGAGATCACAGGAGACAAGGTCAATACACAAAAATCAACTGAATTTCTGTAAACCAATAAACAAGTGGAGACCAAGATTTCAAAAGGCCAGGTGTGGTGGCTCATGCCTATAATCCCAGACTTTGGGAGGCTGAGGTGGGGAGGTCAACTGAGGTTGGGAGTTCAAGACCAGCCTGACCAACATCGAGAAACCCCGTCTCTACTAAAAATACAAAATTAGCTGGGTGTGGTGGCGCATGCCTGTAATCCCAGCTACTCGGGAGGCTGAGGCAGGAGAATCGCTTGAACCCAGTGGGGTGGAGGTTGCAGTGAGCCGAGATCACACCCTTGAACTCCAGACTGGGCAACAAGAGCAAAACTCCAACTCAAAAAAAAAAAAAAAAAATTATGATAGTTCTAAAAAATAGGAAATATTAGGTATAAATCTAATGAAACATATATAGAATCCCTGTGCTAAAAACTATAAAACAGCTGGGCATGGTAGCACATGCCTGTGGTCCCAGCTACTTGGGAGGCTGAGGCAGAAGTATCATTTAAGCCCAGGAGTTTGAGGCTAGCCTGGACAACATAGCAAGACCCCATTTCAAAAAAAGATTAAAACTATAAAACACTGATGAAATCAAATAAGTCCTAACTAGACATACTATGTGCATGAATTAGAAGACTCAACATAGTAATTCTCCCTGTAGTGATTTAATGCATTTCCAATAAAAATCTCAGTAGGGTTTTTTTCCTAGATATAGACAAGCTGATTCTGAAGTTTTTATGAACAGGCAAAGGAACTAGAATAGCTAAAACAATTTCAAAATATAAGAAAAAAGTTGGAGGAATTACACCTTCTTAAGACTTAGTAAAAAGCTACAATAATTGATCGTGTAGTATTGGTGAAGGGGTGGACACAGATCAGTGGAACAAAATAAACAGACCTTACAAATACGGCCATCAAATTTTTGGAAAGGTGTAAAGGCAACTCAATGGTAAAATGACAGTCTTTTCAACAAATAATGTTGCGAGTGAAAATCCACAGGCAAAAAAAGAACCTCAAGCTAAATTTCACATCTTTATATAAAAACTAACTCTAAATGGATTACAGATCTGAAGTAACTACTTTTATTTTAGGGCAGGATTCTAGGAACATGGCAGAGTAGGAAGCACCAGGAATGTTTCCCCTCTTAAGAAAACAATTGCACTGGCAGAATCTGTCTGATACAACTATTTTAGAACTCTGGAGTCTATTGAAGGCTTGAAAATTCCAGGGGGAGGCTTGAACAGTAATTTGTGTTTAATTTTGGTCAATATCAGCTCTTAGAACAGTAGCAGCTACCCATCCCCCACGTCCAACCCTATGGCAGACAGCTGTGCATATGTTCCTGGAGTAGCCTGCACACAGCTTACAGGAGCCAGGATGGGCCAAAAGGACCCTGTCCTCCAAATATCAGGGTTTTATGCTCTGATTACTACTTCTGATAACAGAGATGTAGACAATGATGCAGGTGGCCATTGTTGTTGCACCTTGTCCCATCATTTTTTTTTTTTTTTTTTTTGAGACGGAGTCTCGCTGTGTTGCCCAGGCTGGAGTGCAGTGGCCGGATCTCAGCTCACTGCAAGCTCCGCCTTCTGGGTTTACGCCATCCTCCTGCCTCAGCCTCCCCAGTAGCTGGGACTACAGGCGCCCGCCACCTCGCCCGGCTAGTTTTTTGTATTTTTTAGTAGAGACGGGGTTTCACCGTGTTAGCCAGGATGGTCTCGATCTCCTGACCTCGTGATCCGCCTGTCTTGGCCTCCCAAAGTGCTGGGATTACAGGCTTGAGCCACCGCGCCCGGCCATCTCCCATCATTTTTTATTTTTATTTTTATTTTTGAGATGGAGTCTTGCTCTGTTGCCCAGCCTGGAGTGCAGTGGCGCAATCTTGGCTCACTGCAACCTCTGTCTCCTGGGTTCCAGCAATTCTCCTGCTTCTGCCTCCTGGATAGTTGGGATTACAGGCCCCCGCCACCATGCCCAGGTAATTTTTGTATTTTTAGTAGAGACGGGGTTTCACCATGTTAGCCAAGGTGGTCTCAAACTCCTGACCTCAGGTGATGCACCCACCTTGGCCTCCCAAAGTGCTGGAATTACAGGCATGAGCCACCACACCTGGCCAACACCTTCTCCCATTGTTGCAAGCTCCTCCCCCTCTGTTGAACTAACTTATAGGGGATTTAAAGGGATGAAGGCCCCCTTTTAAAAAAAATCAACTCTTCATTTCTCTCTTTTTCCCCTTTTTGGAGCCAGATATTAAAGACTAGGACATTCAAAAACAATTACATACATGGGCAAATTTGAAAATGAATGCCCATGCATGATCAGAGAAAGGCACAGGCCAAATTTGAAAATGAATGCCCATCCATGATCAGAGAAAGGCACAGGCTCAGAATAGATCTCAGAAGACCTCACATTTATACCTCAGGCTGATCCTTGGCACAGAGAGCCTACAACAATAATTTTTAAAAAAATTTACCAAACCCAGCAAACCTTGATGAAGGGGAAGAATCTGATTTCTAGAATTACCACATTATTAGATTGAAATGTTCAGTTTTCAACAGCAACAAAAATCACAAGACATACAAGAAACACGAAAGCACGGTCCATCCAAAAAATAAATCAACAGAAACTGTTCCTGAAAAATAACTGATGGCAGATCTACTAGATAAAGACTTTAAAACAACTGTCTTAAAGATGCCCAAAGAACTAAATAAAGATATGGAGATAGTCAAGAAAGAGATGTATGAACAAAATGGGAATAACAATAAAGAGATAGTAAGCCTAAAGTGAAAGTAAAAAGAAATTCTGGAGCTGAAAAGTACAATAACTAAAATGAAAAATTCACTTTAGGATTCAAAGACAGTTTTGAGGAAGCAGGAAAAAGAATCAGCACATTTGAAGACAGGACACTGGAAGTAATCAAGTCTAGGGAATAGAAAGGAAAAAGATTGAGGAAAGTGAATAGAGCCTAAAGGACCTGTGGAACACCATTATACACATAGTAGGAGTCCCAGAAGAATAAGAGAGAGAAAAGGGGAAAGAATATCTGAAACTTGGCTAAAAACTTCTGAAATTTGATGAAAGACATGAATATGAACATCCAAGAAGTTCAATGAACTCTAAGTAAAATAAAGAAACCCACACCAGGATACATTATAATCAGACTCTCAAAAGTCAAAGACAAAAAGAGAATCTTGAAGCAGCAACAAAGAAGTGACTCACATAAAATACATTTTTTTTTTTTTTTTAATTAAAGACATAGGGTCTTCCTTTGTTGCCCAAGCTGATCTTGAACTCCAGATCTCAAGCAATCCTGCCTGCCTTGGCCTCCCAAAGTGCTCGGATTTCAGGTGTGAAATCCCACTGCATCCCACTACAAGGGATCCTTAATGAGATTATTAGCAGATTTCTCATCAGAAATTTTGGAGACCAGAGGCAGTGGGACAACATATTTAAAATGTTAAAAGAAAAACAAAAATCAAACAATACTATATCCGGAAAAACTGTCCTTCAAAAGTGATGGAGAAAGTAAGACATTCCTAAATAAACAAAAGCTGAGGGAATTCACTACCACTAGACTTGTCCTGTAAGAAATGCTCCAAGGGTGTCCTGCAAAGTAAAATAAAGAACAGTAGACAGTAACTTGAAACCATATGAAGAAATGAAGATCTCAATAAAGGCAATTATAAGAGCTAGTATTATTGAAACAACAGTTTGTAAGTTTACTTTGTGACAAAATTTAAGAGACTGCTTTAAAAAACAATTATTAGTCTAAAAGCTAAAATTATTATAACTTTAGATTGTAATGCCACATTTGTTTTCTACATAATTTAAAAGACTAACACATTTAAAATAATTATTAGTTTCTATATTGGGGCACAAAATGTATAAAGACGTAATTATGTGATATCAATAATCAAAAGGGATGCAGATGCAGCTGTAAAGGAGCAGAATTTTTGTATGTTTTTGAAGTTAAGCTGTTATAAATTCAAATTCGAGTGTTTTAACTTTAGGATGTTAAATGTAATCCCCATGGTAACCACAAAGAAAATACAATAGTCCCCCCTTACCTGTGGTTTCACTTTCTGTAGTTTCAGTTATCCACAATCAACCACAGTCTGGAAATATTAAATGGAAAATTCCAGAAATAAACAATAAGTTTTAAATTGTATGCTATTCTGAGTAATATGATGAAATCTCGTGCTATCCTGCTCCATCCTGCCTGGGACATGAATCATCTCTTTGTCCAGTGTATCCACACCATATCTGCTACCTGTCCATCAGTCACTTGGTAGCCATCTTGGTTATCTAATTGACTGCTGTGGTATCACAGCGCCTGTGTTCAAGGAATCTTTATTTTACTTAATAATGACCCCAAAATGCAAGAGTAGTGATGCTGGCAATTTGGAGAGGTCAGATAAAAGGCAATTTGGAGAGAACAAAGCAGTAAACTGCTTCAAGTGAAAAGGTGAAAATTCTCAACAAGGAAGAAGAAGCATATGCTTATATTGCTAAGATCTATAGTACGAATGAAAATTCTATCCATGAAATTCTGAAGGAAAAAAAATTGTCATAGTATATGGAGGGTTCAGTACTATCCCTGGTTTCCAGCATCTACTGGGGGTCTTGGAACATATCCTATATGGATAAAGGAAGGACTACTGTAGTTGTAGTATAAAAGAAAATGTACCAAAGAAAATGAGAAAGGAATTTAAATGTTTCACTATGGAAAATCAACTAACACAAAATAAGATAGTAGTGCAGAAAAATGAGGAACAATACAACTCTAAGGCATCTAGAAAACAACAGAATGACAACTAAGTCCCTTCTCATCAGTAGTCACTTTAAATGTTAATTAAATGCCCCAATCAAAAGACAGTGATTGGCAGAATGGATAAACAGAAAATCTGATCCAACTATATGTTGTCTACAAAAGACTGACTTTAGATTTAAAGACACAAACAGATTGAAAGTAAAAGGGCAGAAAAAGATGTTTCATGCAAACAGTAACCAAAAGAGAGCAGGAATGGCTCTACTAATATTATATAAAATAGATTTTAAATCTAAAAAGGTTACAAGAGATAAGGACATTATATATTAATAAAACGCTCAATATAGCAAGAAGATAGAACAGTTATATACATTTATGCACCTAACAACAGACCATGAAAATATGTAACACTTTCAGAAGAAAACAAAAAATCTTAATGACTTGCGGTTAGACAAAGATTTCTTAGCTGTGACACCAAAAGCGTGATTTACAAAAGGTAAAGCTGATAAATTAGACTTCATTAAAATGAAAAACTTTTGCTCTGTGAAAGATCCTTTGCTTGGAGAGTTAAAAGATAAGGCACAGACATGAGAAGATATTTGCACATCACATAAGCAACAAAGGAACTTTATGTATCCAGAATATGTAAAGAACTCTCAAAACTGAACAGTAAGAAAATGACCAATGAAATGACCCAACTAAAAAATAGGCAAAAGGTTTGAATAGACGCTTCACCAAAAAGTATATGCAGATGGCAAATAAGCATACGAAAAGATGTTCAACATCATTAGCCATTAGAGGAATGCAAACTAAAACCACAATGCGATACCACCACATACCTATTAGAATGACTAAAACAAAAAATAGTAATACCGTTAAGTGCTGGTGAGGATGTGGAGTAAGTGGAAACTCTCATATGTTGTTGGAAATGCAAAATAGTATAGCCACTTTGGAAAATGATTTGGCAGTTTTGTATTAATTTCAACATATAGTTACCATGTGACCCAGAAATCTCACTCCTAGTTACTTACCCTAGAGAAATAAGAACTTGGCCAGGTGCGGTGGCTCACGCCTGTAATCCCAGCACTTTGGGAGGCCGAGGCAGGTGGAGCCCAAGGTTGGCAGATCCTGAGGTCAGGAGATCGAGACCATCCTGGCTAACACGGTGAAACCCCATGTCTACTAAAAATACAAAAACAAAATTAGCTGGGCGTGGTGACGGGCACCTGTAGTCCAAGATACTCGGGAGGGTGAGGCAGGAGAATGGTGTGAACCCAGGAGGCAGAGCTTGCAGTGAGCCAAGATTGCGCCACTGCACTCCAGCCTGGGTGACAGAGTGAGACTCAAAAAAAAAAAAAAAAAAAAGAAAAGAAATAAGAACTTGTGTTCACACAAAGACCTGTACATGAAAGTTTATTGAAACTTTATTCATAGTGGCCCAAAGCTGGAAATAATCCAATGTCCAACAGGAAAATGGATAAACTATTGTATAAGCGCACAGTGAAGTACTGTTTATCAATAAAAAGGAATGATCTATTGATACATGCAACAACATGGTTAAATATCAAAGGCATATGCTGCATGAAACCAAACATACAATATGATTCCATTTGTATGACATTCTGGGAAGACAAAACTGCGATGACAGAGAACAGATCAGTGGGGTTGCCAGGGATTAGAGATGGAGAAAGTTTGAATGCAAAGGGATAGTATGAGGGAGTTTTTGAGGGGTGATGGAACTGTTGTGTTTCCTGATTGTGGTGGTGGTTACATGAATCAATTCATAAGTTAAAATTCATAGAACTGTATGCCAAATAAAGATCAATTTTACTGTATGTTAAATTGAAAAGTAAAAAAAAAAGTTACAGGAATGAATGTATACTCACAAACTGAAATAACTACTTTGAAGGAAATGAACATTCCATGAGAGCCTAGGAGAGAGGAGGGACACTGTTATGTGATGAAGGAAAGCATCAGGAATGTTTTCCCTGAGGAAGTGAGGCTTGAGTTGGGTTCTAAAGAATGATTTAGAATTTACTTGGGCTAAAGGAAGGTTGATTCTCACAGAAGGATTTGCATGTGCAAAGGCCCCAGAGTAGGAGGAAGATGGCTCATTTTCATCTAAAAAGGACTAGAGCACAGGGAGTTCTCTGGAGGGTGGGAGAAGTGGTGATGGGGAGTGAAAAAAATCTAACCTGTAGTAAGAGTCATTATGCCTGACTGCTCTAGGTGGGGCCTAGGTTAGGGCGAGTGGAGAGGTGTAGCTGTGGGCTGGCCTTATAACTTCACTGACAGTTGGAACATCTTGCAGAGACCTGGGCAATTAGACCCCCCAGGGCAATGCTGGACCTGGGACTGGATTCTCAGTAGTCCTTGCAGGAGGCGGTCTGCTCCCAAACCCAAAGATTCCAGACACCCTGCAGGGCCACATTTACGATAGACCCTAAAGTGCCCTCTCCTGAGGCCCCTGTCTTGTTCAGGAGAATATTGACAGCTCAGTAATATACACTAAGCTTTCTGAGGGGCTTAAGGACTTTGAGAGATAAGACAGTCTGGCTTTTATAGACTACCACAAGGCCCCAGTGATGTAGTTGTTTACAGAAATACTTGTGTCAATAATCAGGTATTTTTCAGATGTGGGCAACAAATCCCCATCACCCTACCCTGAACCACTTTACTGTCCCCCAGGCTCCAAGCCCAGGGCCCTCTCCCCATTTCCAGGCCTCAGGGCCTGCCTTATCCAGGGCTGGGGATGGAGGCTAGAGAGTGACACAGATCAACTTATAAGTTGTCAGTTGGCCATTTAATGGAAGTCTACACCGAATAATCCTTTGCCAAGTGAATAGCCCCGGAATTTGTTTTGTGGTGTAATAAGGGTTGCCAAATGCCTTAGTTTACATACAACAGCCTGGCATATATTCAGTGAGGCATGACTCTAGGCACTTTATGGGTCAAATTTAGGCAGTTATCATGATTCCTATTTCAGAGATGAAGAAACTGAGGCCTTGGTCAGTGACTTGAAAAGTCACATAGCTAGAAAATGGCCAAGATTTGGATCCAGGACTGCCTAACTTCAATGTTCTGGCTCACTGATTCTCAAACATTAGTATTTGAGTCGTGAGATGGAAATTTACCAAAAATGCAGATTCTCGCTCCCATCTGGGCCGGGAGATCAGCATTCCAAACTTTAAATTAGGGGACTCCAGGGGTCTGTCTCTCTCCACCTGAAGAATTTAGGGGATTTTGCGAATGACCTGAAGCCTGAGAGGAAGTGCAACACTGCAGGGCTCTCAGGAGCGGGTACCCTGCTGACCCCTGTGACTAGGCCTAACCGTCTGGGTTCTGCGGCCCAGTGCTCTAGACTCTCACCTGCCCGGAGGTGCGCTTGGGGTCCAGATTGGCTGATGAATATGTATATCCGCAGCGCCTCCTTCACTCCGAAGACTTTCACTTTCCCCCTTGCACAAAACCGAACATCCCACCCCACCCCCACCTCCAAGCTAAAATACCTGGGCCACCCCTCCCCACGAAGGGACGCGCTCCAGGCGAATGGGGAGGGCCCGGAAGTCGGGCCCGGGACGGAGGAGCCGGCCCACCGCCTCCCGGTCGGAAGCGGCAGTGCAGGTGAGGCCGCGGCCAGCCTCGGGACTGCGCGGGTAAGGAGCGGGAGGGCTGACTGCACCGCGAAGTTGGCGGGGGACGGCCGTGCACTCCTCGTCTCGGACTTCCTGCCCCGTAGAGGCTGGCCGCCCTCCCGCCACCCCAGGGCACCTGCCGACCACGTCTGGGCGGGGGCGGGTCGGCTCCCGCCCTCGGGCCCTCACCCCACCCCGGCCAGCCGCGGCGGGGACGTCGGGTCAGCGAAGGGTTAAGGGACTTGCTCCCTCCTCTCGGCTCCCTCACCCTTGGAAAGTCCCCGAAATGACGTTTCAACCCGACAATTTAAAAAAGAGTTTAATTATAGAGACAGGCTCTGGGAGCTGGAACAAACTCTCGGTCGGCGGGGCCGGTAAACAACTCGGGAGCGAGCGGGCTAGGCCAGCCGCAGCCTTGCGGAGCCCTCGCCCCTGGGGAGAGGGGGAGGGGAGGGCCGCCGGGAGTTGGAAAAGCCGAGGAAATTCGAGGAATCAGCTTTCTTTGGAAAAATCCACTTTGTAGCCATTCTGGGGCGCCTGATGGTGCTCCTGGCCGGTCCCGCAGCCTTGGAGCGAAAGCGGCGCCGCCCGATGCAGGGGCACAGCCGGTGCCCCGCGGGGACAGGCCCTGGGCCGGGAAGGGTCCCCGCCCGCTCCCAGTCTCCTTCCCCTTTGCTTTTTTCCAGCCCCTCCTCCGGTCCCCCAAGCTGAGCTTCGCGAACCCTCGGGAGTTAAAGACCCGCCGGCCCTTTCTTTTTGGGGGGTGGGGGAGCGGGAATGGGTGGAGGCCGGGGGAATAAAAAACCGAAATAGCTTCACATCAGAACTCAGACTAACCTTGTGGTTTCAACGCGCACCCTGCTCTGTCCTGAAATCTGGAACTCATTACCTCATCACCAAGAAACTGCACGAAATCTTCCCCCCCGCCCCAACACCCACTTGGGCTGGGAAAAGAACGAGCAAACATCCCTGTAAGAAAGAAACCTACACTTGAATGATTTAAATTAAGGTGGATGGAAGTTATTTCCCTTTCTGGCGCTTGCCAGATTTCAAGAAAAGCTGAAAAATGGGAGCAGGGGGAGGGAAGCAACAGGCGGCTGCAGGGCAGCAGCCGGGTTAAAGTGGGGGCCATCCATTTCAGGCAGAGGAGACGAACGAAAGCCGACGCCGCTGGGATCACGTAGGTTCGTGGCTGCAGCAAACGTTGTGTTTCGCAAAGTTGAAAAACAACCGGTTTCTCAAACAGTTGTGATTTGGAAGGTTTCGCTGGGTTTGCCCAGATGTTGATGAATAAATAAGAAATGCATTAAAAAAAAAAAAAAAAAAGTGTGTGTTGGGGGTGGTGAGAGTGTGACTCGAGCGCTCTCTTCTGCCCGCCCCGTCCTTTCCAAAGAAACGTGCTCATGATGGGGTGACCTAATTACATCGCAATGGAACTCAATCTTAGCCACACCAGCACCGGGTTTCATAACAGACTCGGCGGCCTCGAGTGCTGGGAAGAAACGTGCGAGGGCCGAGGGGGCGGCGGGGCCCGCGTGGAAATCGGAAAAAAGCGCAGCCCTGCGACTTCCGCCCGGGTCATCACACCAGCACTCGGGCCAAGGCGCAAGGGGCGGGTGGGGGACACGATAACTTTTTATTTGGGTGGGTGGCATCCAAACCTAACAGTATATATTTTATCATTTTCAAGGGAGTCATGCTCCATTGCGGGCCCTTCGGTTTCGTGGCTCCCATGCCCCCCACTCCACCTCCCGCCAAAACGGCGCAGCGTGACAAGCCATACGTTCCACTCCCGTGGGGGCGAGAGAGAAGTAACAAGTTTAAAGTGCCGCCTCCGTCCACCTCTTTACCTTAATTCTTACCAAAGTAACCTTTTTTCATTGTTCTAGAGTCTTGAGGTGTGTGGGGGGAGGATGGAGGAGGAGGGAGGGTTGTGGCGCCGCCTAGAATTCAGAGCGCGCGTGGAAAGTAGTGAGTTAGTTGCTCGGTGGGCTTTTTCTGGGAGGAAGGGGCATTCAGGAAGGATTAGGGTTTTCTTGACTAAAGTTTAAAGATTGGATGCGTGAAAAGAAACGCCACGCCTAGGCCTGGTAAAACAATCGGCCCTGGTTGTGGTCTTTTTTTGCGACGCCCCCCACCCGCCCACACCCGGAGAGCGCCGGCTGCAAAGCGAGCGCCACTATCGACGCGTGCGGCGCGCTAAACTGTGCCGCGCTCGCCCCCGCCAGACCGTGTCCTCCTGGGGGAAAAAGTTTCCCTAGTCCCCCCCGCACCGCGCCCCACCCTACGCCCCGCTGGAAAAAAAAACAGCAACATAAAATCCTAGACTTGAACGTTCTGTGCGTCCCAAATTTCTAATGTCCTCGGCCTGCCGGGTTTGCGGAGGGGAGGCGAGTGTAGAAGAGAAGTCGGGAAAAGGTAAGTTGTGCAGACACTTGGGGAAGTTTCAAGGGGATCACCAGCTCAAGATGGAAACCGCGGACCGGGCGCTAAGGACGGGCTTCAGCTCCCGCTGGCAAAAAGAGAAAGTCGAGCCCGCCTTCCTGCCCAACAAAAAACAACAACACGACAACAAGAACCCCGGAGGGAGTGGAATGAGTGACGTCACAGCCGCGCTCTGAGGCTGACAAAGGAGGGGGCGCGCCCCTCCCGCTCTGCGCCCGCGCAGCCCCGGAGAGGGGCGCCTGAAGCGCGGGGTAGGGAAGTCAGCCGACTCGAAACTTTTCCTCTTTAAGAAAAAAAAAAAGTTGTGCGCGGCTCGGAGTGGTTTTTTTTTTTTTTTCCGCCTTCTTTTCTCGTCTCCCCTCCCCCTTCTTCCTTTTGAAAGTTTCTTCTCCTCCCCCTGTCCCCCCCCCGCCTGACCGCATGGCTGATTCAACTCCAGTGTCAATCAACTTCTTTTTCCTCCTCTTCCTCATTTAAATAAGTTTAAAGCTCCTCCTCCCCCCGGCCCACCAAATCTGAAACTTTATAAATTGGGCTTTGCGCGCCCCAGCCCCGGAGTCAGAAAGGCGAGGGGCGCCGGGAACTGGCGTGTGGGACTCCAGACAGGAGAGGCTGCGCCTTCCCCGCATCGGGACCTTCGCGACACACCAGATCCTGGCCCCTGGCCCGCGCGAGCGCACAGAATGACCACCACCCTCGTGTCTGCCACCATCTTCGACTTGAGCGAAGTTTTATGCAAGGTAAAGGGGGGCGGAGCATTTGCTTTTCAAAAAGTCTTTTTCTTTTGCCTTAAAAAATAATCCCCAAAAGTTTGGGTCTTGGAAGGCAGTGGGGTAGGTGGTGCAGCGAGCTGATTCTTTTCTCCCGCATTTCTCCCAAGTTTGAAGGAATTTGGCCTCGTCCTTCCCACCCTTTGAGTTTCAACAGTTCCTGGCGGGGATTACATGTGAATCTGGAGGCCAGGGTTTTGAGGGGCGAAGTTTGCCTGGCAGGGCAGCCCGGGGGCCTCGGGGGGAGGGCTGAGATTGGGACAAGTTTTGGGCGATTCTTTTTTACGTAACGTGCTGCTGGATCCCAGGTTCGCTGGTCTGATCGGGTTCCCAGTGTGCGTCCTAGGTCTGTCCAGCAGCATTACCCACCCGTGGGGTTGGGAGTGGGAGATCCCTCGGGGAAGTGAGTCTCGGGACTTTGTTTTCCTCCACTCTTTGCGGGGTGCTGGGGCTATGCGAGGAAGAAGGGCCAAGTTGTGATTCAAAAAGATGTTGCAGAACAAGTTTGCAGTGGGGCTTGAGTCCGCCCTAGCTCCGTTGGGCTTCTTCCCGCGATAGCCGATCGTGCAGCAAACTTTGGGGTGAAAGAGGCATTCAGGTTGACCCGCTTACCTGTGTTGCAGAGGCATTGCGGTTCGTCGATTGCGGCGGGGGGTGGGGGGAGGATGGGGGGGAGGATGGGGGGGCGGGTGGCGACGAAATGCTGGCTTGAACTCAAGAGTCCCGCGAGTAAGGATTTAATGGGGGGGCCTCCTTAAAACATGTTGNGGGGGGGGGGGGGGGGTGGGTGGGGGGGGGGGGGGGGGGGGGGGGGGGGGGGGGGGGGGGGGGGGGGGGCGGGTGGCGACGAAATGCTGGCTTGAACTCAAGAGTCCCGCGAGTAAGGATTTAATGGGGGGGCCTCCTTAAAACATGTTGCTTGTCAGCCAGTGTTGAAAAAGCAAGTTTTAAGCTCGGAATGTTCCAGGACTGCGGTTTAAATATACATAGCAAAAGCCTACGGATGTTGTTAAATTTCTTTCCAACCTCCCCCTCCCAATTTGAAAGGGTGAAGCTGCTGGGCTACTTTTTAATTGCTGAAGTGTTCTGCCTTCTCTTAACACGTCGGGTCATGTTGCTCTGTTTTCCCAGCTTGCTGCTCCTGTTGGTGCAGCTGCCAACGCCCCAGGGCTTCAGGGTTGGGGTGCAGGGACGCCGAGGAGCTGAAGAGTAACTTTAAAAAAGTTTGAATTTTTCAGCTTCCTTCCCTCCCTGCACATTCCCAAACTCCACTTGCCGGCCCGGCTGCCAGAGCTCCCCAACACTTCTTCCTTCTTTTCTCGACTCTCCCGGCTCTTTGATCTATTTCTTTCTTTGGCCCCCTCCCCCCTCAGGACTTTTTAAATGAACCTCATTGTTGGGAACCAGCTCTCCACTGGGTTCCTGTAATCCTCTCGGTGGGGTGGTTGCAGTTACAGATTCCCGGTCCCCCCCTGCTGATCCTAAGGGACCAACATTAGAATTTGCACAATGACACCCACATGGGCTGGGAACTAACTCCTAGGTCCCTGACCTGCACCCTTTCCAAATCTTGGGTATATTTGGGCAGGTGACCAGGGTCCTATTGGAACAGAAACTTGCCATTGGTGGCTCTGCCCCCATCCCCACCACCCCCAATCTGCTATTGACAAGGAGGTGGGTAGGGGGGTTGGTGCTTTCCTTTTCCTTTCCATCTGCAGCTTTGCGTTAAAGATTAAACACTGGAGCTCTTATCCAAGCCTGCTATTGCAGCCAGAAGACTAATTGCAAAGGCATCTTCTCAGTGAAGGGGGCGGGGTGGGCTGGGGGTGAGTGGAAATGGTGAGAGATTATTGTAGAAAATATCTTTTCTGGGAACTTAGGGCAAAGAGTTTTATTTTCAGGAATCACATCCCTGTCTCCCTCAACCTCAGACCAGGCCCCCAATCTCCTCCCCACAAGAAAAAGCAAAGGCAGTCTGAAAACCTGTTGCCAAAGGAAGGGAACACTTCTGAAGGAGAAATTTGAGAGTCTTAGGCCAGGTCTTGAGGGAGGGGGTATCAATTAAGCAGAGACTGATTAGAAGTGGACCTAAACTAGCCTATAATAGACTCCTTTCTGAGGTTTACCTGTTTTTGTTGCGGCGGGGGGCGGGGGGGGGAGCAGGGGGGCAATCTAGATAGGTCCGGGTTGTGTGAGATATTTTGAGTTGAAGAATCTGTTTGACCAGTAAAGAAGTTGAACTTTACAGATTAAAGTGGTAGCTTTGGGGACAGAGGATATGGGGGTTGCATTTCAGGAGTCAGCGTGGAGCAGTGTGCTTGTCACACAGTCTGGATCTTGTGGTGAATGGCCTATGGGAGGGAGAGAGCGAAGGGAGCTTGCTAGAGCAGAGGTAGAGATGAGTTCTTGAGAAGGAGCGGGCGTTTGTGATTGTGTAGGGGGCTGCCCATAGTGGACATCCTGGTGGGATTTCCTCCGTCCTTACCATCCTCTCTCTTCTCTTTCCAGGGTAACAAGATGCTCAACTACAGTGCTCCCAGTGCAGGGGGTTGCCTGCTGGACAGAAAGGCAGTGGGCACCCCTGCTGGTGGGGGCTTCCCTCGGAGGCACTCAGTCACCCTGCCCAGCTCCAAGTTCCACCAGAACCAGCTCCTCAGCAGCCTCAAGGGTGAGCCAGCCCCCGCTCTGAGCTCGCGAGACAGCCGCTTCCGAGACCGCTCCTTCTCGGAAGGGGGCGAGCGGCTTCTGCCCACCCAGAAGCAGCCCGGGAGCGGCCAGGTCAACTCCAGCCGCTACAAGACGGAGCTGTGCCGCCCCTTTGAGGAAAACGGTGCCTGTAAGTACGGGGACAAGTGCCAGTTCGCACACGGCATCCACGAGCTCCGCAGCCTGACCCGCCACCCCAAGTACAAGACGGAGCTGTGCCGCACCTTCCACACCATCGGCTTTTGCCCCTATGGGCCCCGCTGTCACTTCATCCACAACGCCGAGGAGCGCCGTGCCCTGGCCGGGGCCCGGGACCTCTCCGCTGACCGTCCCCGCCTCCAGCATAGCTTTAGCTTTGCTGGGTTTCCCAGTGCCGCTGCCACCGCCGCTGCCACCGGGCTGCTGGACAGCCCCACGTCCATCACCCCACCCCCTATTCTGAGCGCCGATGACCTCCTGGGCTCACCTACCCTGCCCGATGGCACCAATAACCCTTTTGCCTTCTCCAGCCAGGAGCTGGCAAGCCTCTTTGCCCCTAGCATGGGGCTGCCCGGGGGTGGCTCCCCAACCACCTTCCTCTTCCGGCCCATGTCCGAGTCCCCTCACATGTTTGACTCTCCCCCCAGCCCTCAGGATTCTCTCTCGGACCAGGAGGGCTACCTGAGCAGCTCCAGCAGCAGCCACAGTGGCTCAGACTCCCCAACCTTGGACAACTCAAGACGCCTGCCCATCTTCAGCAGACTTTCCATCTCAGATGACTAAGCCAGGGTAGGGAGGGACCTCCTGCCTACTCCAGCCCCTTCCCTGCACCCACATCCCATACCCTCTTCTCCCTACCCATCCAATTCCCCACAGGCCCTACATTCACAAGGTTAAGCTCAACCCCTTCCCCCAGCACCTCAGAATGCCCCCTCCCTCTCCCCCTCATAACCCCACCTAACATAAGGACAAGTCAATTTGTCAGTAGCTTCTTCTGGCTTGAAACCCCCTCCCTGGATTTTAGCCCACTTACCATGCATAACAGACAAGTCCCATATTTTGTCAGTAGATGCCTTTTTTTTCCCCCCCGGCTTAAGCCTTAAGTGCCAAATCACAAGAGAAAAGCAGTAACAGTTTACAGAAGCAACTTAGTGCCTTGTAATCTAACTTTGTCACTGTGACTACATTACCTCTTCAGCGCCAGAGGGCACCCGTGGGCCTCCCGGAGCCTCTGCCCATGGGGGGGTGGAGACCCGGAACCAGCAGCCCCCTCCACTGGCGACACAACTGCACCTTCCCTCATTTCAGTCTCCCGCACACTTATTCCTCCCCTTTTCCCGGCGGCACCTCTCCACCTGTCCCCTCTCCCCGGCCCCTTGGAAGAGTTGTTGCCAGACTAGGGTTTTGGGGGAAATCTGTCTTGACATTCAAAACCTTTTTCTTCCCGATCTGAATCCCTGTTGACTAATCTTGCCTGGGTTTGTGTAGGTCTGCAGGAAGGAAGGCTGAAAAAGCGGATGAAGATTTTGACTTAAGTGGGACTTTGTGATTTAATTTTTTCTTTTTTTTTAAGTGGGGAGGAAGGGGAAGCTAGATGGACTAGGAGAGACTTGATTTTGGTGCTAAAGTTCCCCAGTTCATATGTGACATCTTTTTAAAAAAAATAACAACAAAAAAAAAAATGAGAGAAAAGCTAAAAAAAAAAAAAAAAAAAAAGTAAGGGGTGAGCAGTTAATGGTATTCATTCCACATACAATATCTGTGTAAAACGATTTCCTGTAGAAGTAGCTTTAATGGTTTTTGCTCTAGAATACCGTAGGTCTATCCTTAGAGCACTCACGCCATGCTTTCTTCCCTGGGTTTTAAACTTCATATAACTTTCAGAAATTGGAGAGCAAAAATTTTGCTTGTCACTGCACATCAATATAAAAAAGCTTATTTAACTTATCAAAACGTATTTATTGCCAAACTATGCTTTTTTTGTTAATTTTGTTCATATTTATCGGGATGACAAATCCATAGAATATATTCTTTTATGTTAAATTATGATCTTCATATTAATCTTAAAATTTTGTGACGTGTCTTTTTCCTTTTTTTCCACAGTTTTAATATATTATTCTTCAACGACATTTTTTTGTAACTTTACACTTTTTTGGTTATTTTATTTTAAAAAAATGAAAAATTAATTTAAAAAAATGCAAAAAACTGTTGGATTATTTATTTTAGAAATTCCCCCCTTTGTGTCGGACTGCAAATTGAGTTTCTTTCTCTTTAGGCCTTTCACAACTAGGACTGAGAATGTATGTAAAAGTTCTGTGACAGTACAGAAGGAAAACAACTTTTTATGTATAGCTTCTAAAAGGGAAAAAAAAAAAAAAGAGAGAAACCCTTTGACTTCCACGTGCCCATCTCAAGACATTCCACTCACAGATTTGAGGTTCTGGATTCCAGGTCTGGAGTTTTCCAATGTTAATGTAAACAGAACTGGCACACACACATTAAGATGAATGTAATTATTATTCCTCTTGCTGGTCACTACCGTTGCTTTCTATTTCTCTTTCTTTGTGTGAATTTATTTAAAAGAAAAAAAAACTTTTTGTAACGACTATTTGCAGTTTAAAAATCAATAAACCCCGTTTTTTCAAGAAACATTGATGGTGGAGCTGGTTTTACTTGGTTTTGGTTTGACTTTGCCAGTAAGGTTCTCCCCTTGTATACCGTGCAGGTCCTGGGGAGGAGGGGAGAGAGGGCTGTGGCTGTGGTTGGCCACATCTCATCCCTATAGCTAAGCCCATAGCTCCCTTCCTTGATGCTGGCAGTTTGCTGAGTTTAGAGGGGACGGGGTGGAGGTTTTCTGCAAAGGAGCCTGAACTTCCTGCTGTATTACTTCTGAAAAGACTGCAGTGTGTTAGTTGTTGGCTGAATAGCAACGGGCCCAGCCTTGCCGACACCTGTGTAGCCTCAGCGGTTCTTCTGGGGAGCCAAGGCTCAGGGCCTTCCAGTCTGCCCCGCCCAGCCTGTTGTCTTCATTCCTTTGGATAGTGTTTGGGGTGTCAAAATGATAAAGGAGGACCTAGCACATGGCAGTTGCAGGCTTGGATTTGAGTGAGTTCTTTTATTGGGGTGCCTTGGGCTCATTTTGCCCACAGGAAATTTACCTCAGTCCTAGCCTTTCAACACCTACCCGCGTGGGGTGGGTGTAAGGAAGCACTGCCTGCTTGGAGAGGAACATCCAGCGGGGTGAGGGGCTCAGTCACAAGGAACTGGGGACTGGGACTGGATTTGACATACCCTTTTGGGTTTGGAGGGCTGTTAAGGGGAAGTCAGTGTTAACACTGGCCAACACAACACAGCAAGTAACCAAGGGTTCCCACCACCTTAGTTACAATCTCAGATGCTATGCAAAATTAGGTGTGTTGTCATCTTGGGAAAGGTGGGGTCTCCTTGGCTGGAAGCACCTCCACCAAGGCTGGATGACCACTTACAGGTAGCATTTCACCTGCTGGAGGAGTTGGAACTTTCTCAAAATCTTGAGTGTGAGCCTTGGGAGGATTTATTTGGGGACAGGCAGAGATTGCTATTTGAAGCTCACTTGCCTTTGGTTCCTTACACTGAGTAAGTTTTGGGGGTTCAGCTGAGTCACCATGATTCCACCAGTCCTCTTCCAAAGGTCTGCAGCAGACATTGGGCAGGCCAGGGATGTCCCTGAGACTCGAAGACCTACCTCTACTCTCAACTCATTTTCCTGGTCATCAGGTATCTACTGGGGATCAGGGGGGTGAGGCAGAAAAACAGGGACTATTACCTGTTCCAGGGCAGGGGCTGGTGGTTTAGGAAGGGGAAAAGCAGCCCTTCTTGGGACTGGAGTAAACCTAGGCCTCTTGTTCCTTAAGGAGGAAATGGCTTTGTGTGTATGTGGAGGTGGTGGTGGTGGTTGGTGGTGGTGGCATGTGATCTTTTCGGAGTAAAAACAAAAAATACATTTAATCATTCACCTTGAGCTCATTCCCTGCAGGCATACCTGAGCATGTGGCAGACACCTTTCTAACTTCCCCTCTCATGTGACACTGGTTAGGTTCCTAGAGGCCCAGGCATACCTCCTGGCCAGCCCTGAATTTCCTCTATGGGAGTCAGTCCTTTGACTTAGTCAGTCCTTTGACTTTGTCTAACCAAGACAGAGACATTGACTACTGGAGGCCCTGGAGGGTGGGGGTTGGCTGTAAAGCCCAGGGGAGACTCCTTATCATGTGGGGAAGCTCCATGTCCCCGGGCCTTAACCCTTTACCTCCACCTAAGTGTCTCCCTGGGGAACTCACTCAGGCTGGGATTGAGGTCACCCAGGCCCATGTGTGGTGGCCACAAGAGCCTAGTTGTGTCCCTTCGAGTCCTTAAAGTTAAAGGAACTAACTGTTCCCTTGGGAAAGGGAACAGCAGAATCTTTCAGGCCCATTATTTCTCCAGGATGTTAGAAGAAGGGGCCTCAGCAGCAGCCCCGTGCTGTAGTCCGGCAGGGAGGCCGGGGAAGTGTGAGCCCAGAGCTGGCAAGAAACTCCTATCTCTGAGCTCCTCTGCAGCTGGGAAGGATAGGAACTATGCCGAGGGAGTTGAAGGGAAGGCCTTCACGAGGGAAGTGGGTCAGGAAAGGCCAGGCCAATCCTGGGGCACAAGGCCTTCTTCACCCCGTACCCTGGAGGCCGGGGTGTCTTGAAGGCTGGGTTTAGGGGCCTGCACCAGGTCTGCCATGGATGAGTGGGGCCTCTGTGGCTGCTGGCCCTGCAACCCACTCTCTGGCTGTTAGATGAAGATCTTCCCTTGGAGTAGCTCAAAGAAATGAGCTATTTTGACCACTGAGCAATGCCTTTCCTGGCCTGGAGGCCTCATTCTCAGGAGGAAGGCTAGGGGCCTGCTACAGTTCAGTGACACTCATGAAAGGAGGGCTTTGAGGGCCAACTGAGATTGTGGGTTAGTCTGAAGATGGGTTTTACAGTCAAGTGTATCACAAGGCACTGGTTACTGAAGAGGTTGAGTGGGTCATGGCAGGGGAAGGATCCAGGGCATGAAGGAAGAAGAGGTGTTGAATGGAGCCCTTGGACCAGGGTTCAAATCCCAGCTCCCCTTCTACCAGCTTGTGCTTTGGATAAATGACTCAACCTTGGATTTTTCAGCTGTGTCTCAAGGGGTTACTGTGAGATCAAGTGAGCCATTAGTCATGACAGCTCTTTGTAAGTGCCAGGGAGTCCTCTAAGAACCTCCTGTGTATTAACTCATTGAATGAGCATAATGACCCCATGGAGGAAGCTCTATACTATTCCCTTTGTACAGATGGAGAAATTGGGGTGCAGAGAAATTCACTAATTTGTCACACAGGGAGACAGTGTCAGAATTTGAACCCAGGCAGGCAAGCTCCATCACTGCGTTTCCCCACTATGCTAGAGTGTTGTAGGCTGGGACACTGGTGCAGTCCCTGGCACATGGTAACTGCAAATCAATCAGTGTTAGTTGCCCTCTCCCTTGGCCTTTTGTGGAGATTCTGCATGAACAGAGGAGGCAACCAGTTGGATCAGATGATTCTGCACACACCCCCTCTGTTGAGTGCCATGACCTCACCTCCCAAGAGGCCCTGCATTGGCACATTTGGAGGATGGAGTCTGGGAGGAGGGGGTAAGCCATCCCCTTGGACTTTCCCCTTCTCTGCCTGCCATGAGGTGGCTTCTGTTAATGATCAACAGACCAAAGGGTGCCCTGGGGCTGCCTCAGGGAGTTGGCTCCATGCCCTTCTTCCCCCGGGGTCTTCCACCCCTGTGTGTAGCCAACCATTTAATCATGTCTGGCTGGACTGACTGGAGGCTACCTGAGTTCAGAGGGGGAGGAGGCAGGGAGGTTAGCCAGGATCCTGGTCACCCCCTTGCTGCCTTGCAGGTGGCCCTTCTAAGGTCTGCCGCTTGCCTGCTGGGCAGCAGGCAGAGATTCTGAAGGTTGGAAAGCAAGGCAAAACCTCAGCCTTTTCTTGAGGTCAGGTCAGCACTGGGGGTCTCACCTCTTGATAGGTAAGGCTTGTGTTGAGAAACCTGGCCTACAATGCTTTCTGTGGGAGTCCCAGATGGTTACAGCTGAGTTACCATCATAGAAAACTAGACTCTGAGGAGCCAGGGCAGGGGTTGCCCGTGAGAGCCAACTGCTGGTCAGTGGACAAGGATGCCTCCTCCACATTGAGGCTGTTTGCAGTTGTTTTGAAATGTTGGCAAAGCCCAGATCTCAAAGTACAGGGCTGTGAGTGATGACTGTACCTGTGCTATCAGCTTGGGTTGCAATAAGAATAAATATGGGCAATTGCCAGAACTAAAGCAATTTTTTCAGCACCTGGAGCCAGGCAGGTAGCTTCCCCCTGACTCTAAATGTACTTCAGGGAGAAGGAGCTCATGACCACACAGGTTAGCATTCATTTCTGCCAATCCCAGTATTCCAGGGCTATGGGAGGCTCTGTTGTCCTTGGTAAGGAGCTAGTTTTGGAGTTACAGGGACCTGGGTTCAAGTCCCTGTTCAGCCTCAAAGTCACTTGTGACTTTAAGCTAAACACTTAGTAAAAAGTTAAGATCCCAGTTTCCTCATTTGTAAAATGGGATGATGGTGATGATGATGATGATAATGATATCTAGGTCAATGGATAGAAAAACTGTGGTATTGTCACACCATGGAATACTATGCAGCTACATAAAAGAACAAATAACTGATACACAACAATGTGGATGAATTGTAAGAGCAAAGTTGAGTGAAAGAGACCAGCCACAACAGAGCACATATTGTATGAGCCCATTTGTATGAAGTTCATAAACAGGCAAAAGTGACCTATGATGATTGATATTTGATTAGAAGATAGAGCATACATGTAAAAGTTTATTGACCTGTGCACTGAAGATTTGAGCACTTCACTGTAAGTTATACTTCAAAAATACAAACCTATACAGTTGTCACAAGTGTTAAATAATACATGTAAGGAAAAGAAAAAGAAATTCAGTACCCGGCCCATTATAGGCACTTAATAAATTGTGGCTGATCTTTGTAATAGCAACAGTGGAGGATGCAGGTACTATTCTAGTCCCCTTTTATAGAAGGAGGGAATGGTCTCAGAGCAGCCGAGTAACTTGCCCAGGGGATGTGGGGTTTGAATCCCACCCCAGTAGCTCTCAAGCTTGCACACTGTCCTACTACCTAATACTGTCCCTCAGTGAACAGGCGCTGTTTCTGCAGGAAAGCTAAATTCGCAGTAATCCAGGCACAACCAAGTTGACTAATTAGTAAGTGTAATCATCTACATTAGAAAAGTTTTTCTTTTTGCAGATTTAAAATAAGCCTCCTTGCTAGTCAGTACCTCCCACACCCTGTGAGAGGTAAGGGGAGGCTGATTTGGGGGCTAGCTGGGCTCTGAGTGGCTGGAGAGAGGAGAACCTTGACTGTCTGGTGGGCCAGCATCCAGAGGCCACTGTCCTGGGAGTCACCCTGTAGGCTGCTTGCCTGCCTGTCCTGGCCTATCCCTCCCCTGGGCTGATAAGGGCTGTGAGGCCTCTGAGGGGCCTGACTGGCTTAGAGGGGCCTTGGGGAATGCCTGCCTGGCCCAGCCCCACTTCACTGGCTCTCAAGCTCAAGGGTGCACGGAAGCCTTATATGGCTATCACAGCACCACTTCCACTCTCTGTTGCATTCTACTCTTTTGGGAAGTGGTTCTTGGAGCGCCACAGGGAGATGTTCAGCTCAACCAGTAGATCCAGCCACCCCAAGGAGCTGGGAGTGAGTTCTTGCTGGGCTGACCTCCTCTGTGCAGTATCTGCACAATTGGCTCAGCCTCAGTGCTCCGGGAAGGGCCCAAGGCTTGGGGTCAGACAGCAGGGCAAAATTTGAGGAGGTGCTCAGTCTCAGGGTCTTACAAGTGAGTGCCTCCTGAAGTTGCACACACTAGGCTTGTGATTTGCTTTACTCTCATTCCAGCCCTGTCAGGCAGCCCTGGATTTGTGATCCTGCTCAGCCATTTTCAAGCTGTTTGATCTTGAGCAAGTTGCTTAACCTCTCTGAGACTTGTTTTTCTCCTCTACGCATGGGGTACAGGAAGCATACTCACCCTGCCCACATTATAGGGCTGTGGTGAGGATCAGATGAAATGGGGAGGAAGGAGCTCTGGAAATGACAAGACCCTAGACAAATGTCATATTGAGAGTGTGGGAGCAGCTTGCCATCCTCAGAATGACAGAGCCCTTCTCTAAAGCTGTTTGAGTATCAAAATGTGGTACTTTGCCATCTTGGCTCACTCTCTTGATTTTCTACCTCAAACTCACATATGGTGTGAGTGTTATAGGTGGTTCTCTTGAATTTATATAGTAAAAATAATAACATGAACCAGGAGTTGTGAAGACTTATCATGCACACTGGCGGCTGGGCCTCTATCACATGGTTACATGTGATAGTACCTGCGAGCCAGTGCTATCATTAGCCCCATTTTACAGATGGGGAAAGTCGGGCTCAGGGAGAAGTCACTATTCCCAATTACACAGCTGTATACCACTGAGCCAGGACCCAGGTCTGTTGGGCTGCAACACCCAAGCTCTCGGCTTCCACTTGTAAAAGGAGGCAGATGTCAAATGGCCTGAGTCACTTAACAGGTCCAGGTTCCGATGTTCACCTTCCCCTGGGGACCCATTGTCATGGAGGAGAATTTCTCCTCTCAGCCCATCCTTTCCTGAGATGTCTCCATCACTTCTGGTCACCCTTTCTGCAGCCCAGGGGCCTGGGGTAGTGAGCAGAGGTAGGGTTCGCTTTCTGCCTCCTTTACAAACGGAAGAGCTGAGGTGAAACGTGGTGTTGGCAACTGCGCTGGGCTCACCTTTGGGTGCAGCAGTGGCTTTGAAACCACGCCTGTTCTCAGTGGTGCTGCTGCATGGTTGGGGTGGAGGAAACCATATTTTATCACTCACAGGGGTGTTGTCTTGTGTAATGTGTGATCAGGAGGGAGCCTTCTAAGGGCTAAGCTGATTATTTTCTAATCAGTTAACAGCTTTATAGTCTACTTGAAACTTGTGACCTTGGGGCTGGCTGTAGAAGGCACCAGGATCGTTGCTGGCATTGGTGTTCCCTCTTTTGGTGCCTTGTTTTCTGAGAGATACTGTCCATTATGATTAGACTGCATTCAAGCAGTTCCTCTCCATTCAAGGAAGTCATTTATTCCTGCAAATGCAGGGGTCAGAGGGGGAAAAATGGTGGATTCTCAGAGCTCCAGCCAGCAGCAGAAGCCAGCAAGGGAGGAGGAAGGAGGCATGACCAGATCGGCACAGCCAGTGCTCAGATCCTCCCCCAGCTGCCTCAAACTGAGGGAAGGAGGGCAGGGCTCTGAGGCTTCCTTCATTGGCTCAGGAAGGCCTGTCTCCTAAGGAGTTTTTTTCCTTTGTTACTAACGATTTTACTGGGCCAGCCTAGTGGGCTCTGAGGCATTAGGAGCAGCCAGGCAGTTGGTTCAGTTAGACTATTAGACTTGGGTAAAAGCTGAAATAGTGCCAACTTTGGTGTTGTCCCTAACCCCTGCTTCTCTCTGTGCATCCTGTAGCTTTTGGGTTGGTTTGGGGCAGGAGCTGCATCTTCCCACACAATGGATGACACCTGCAACCCAAACGATGTGCCCACTCTCGAATGGAAACCCCTTCAGCAGCGTGTGGTCAGACATTCTGGGGAGATTGCTGGAGTGCAGGTTCACATGAAAGGGGGTTAGGGAGCTGGGCTTTCTCTTCATAAGCATGCACTAAATATCTCTGGAGGTTTAGATGTCCATCCCCACATACAAGCAAACCTGGGGGTTATGCATTGCTGCAGCTGCCACCAGTTTGGAGACTGAAAGGACCAAGTCCCACCCCGGCCATCGCTTGCTGATGAAACTTGATGGTCACTTTCTATTTCCAGGCTTCCATTTTCTTCTCTGTGAGATAGAGGGTGGGGCCAAAGAGTAGTTTGTTTCATGATTCCATGAATATCTTAGAAAGCAAAATGCACAGGGCCAAATTTCCTTTGCCACGCCGCATGACAGGCCAACGGAACTGGCAGTGTTGTTGCTATAAAACCCCAACTAGAGTTACAGACGGAAGGGAGTTGGTATGTCCTGTCACTGATGTCAGGTGACTCACACAGATGGGTTTGGGACTCTAGAAGCTGGCTGTCGGAACATCTTTGAAGTGGTGGTTTTAAACACTTTTATGAACTGTAGGCTGAATGAGAACATGTAAGTCATTCTCTTGGTATGTTGTATTTTCCCAAACACGCTATTTCAAATTGAAACATTGCAACAACTGTCTTAATTTAGGATGTGCTTTGCATTTGAACATGCTGCTTATTAGCTGACTGGTTTTTGTGATGCTCAGAGAATGAGTTACTCAGGTTTAAAGTCACAGGGAGGCAGATTTTGGCTCAGTCCAGGGAAGACCTTTTTAAGACGCTGAGCTGACGTTTGGAGGTAGTGGACTTCCTGTTGTTAGTAATGTTCAAACAAAAGCTAGGTGTTCCCCCCACCCAACTCTCCCTCTCCTGGGTCAGGGACATTGCAGAGTGATTCTTTGACATCCTATCCAAAGCAGTCCCCTCCTCCTCACTCTCTATGTATCATTCTGGTTTAATATTTCAGTACTTATTACTCTCAGAAAGTGCCAAGTTCATTTAATTCTTGACTTGTCTGTCATTATCTCACCCAGCTTGAAGGTAAATCTGGTGAGGCAGGCTCCTGGGCTCTTATTAATTGTTTTTTTTTTTTTTTTTTTTTTTAAGTAGAGTCTCACTCCGTCACCCAGGCTGGAGTGCAGTGGCTTGATCTCGGTTCACTGCAACCTCCACCCCCAGGGTTCAAGTGATTTTTCTGCCTCAGCCTCCTGAGTAGCTGGGACTACAGGTGCCTGCCACCACGCCTGGCTAAGTTTTGTATTGCTAGTAGAGACAGGGTTTGACTATGTTGGCCAGGCTGGTCTCGAACTCCTGACCTCAAGTAATCCGTCTGTCTCAGCCTCCCAAAGTGCTGGGATTATGGCATGAGCCACCGCGCCTGGCCTCCTGTTCACCATTCTATTTCATATCAACGCTGATGCCTGGCGCTCAGCAGGCACTTATCTACTGAATGGATGATTTTTCTATTGGTACAGGTGTTAGAGCTTCTAAGAGCCCAATGTTCTAAGGGATTAGACCTTCAAAAGCTGGCTGTAGGTGTTTGAGGGAGCCGTGGTGTCCTGAGATTAATGAGTAGAGGAGTGAGTATTAGGAATTGGACATGTGGCCCCTCTCTGGCTGTTTGTCCTGGGGTGAGTCACCCGACCTTTTTGGGTCTCAGTTGCTTCATTTGTAAAAAGAAAGAGTTGGATTCAGTTATCTTTATGGCTCCTTCCAGCTGGACTATCTTGTGATTCAAGTATTCTGTGTTTGTACTCACTCCTCTGTTCTCAAACTGTTTGTTCAACTCTCTTTTATTAGGGGTTCTAGGCCTGTTGAAACTGACAAAAAAAAGTAGCCCTGGGAAGCAAAGAGTAAATATTATACAAGTGCAAATGAATTACTATTGTATTCTGTATAACAAATTATAAGGACTACAGAGAGACTCCAAGGGAACTGACGATTTAATTAAATAATCATCAGGTTAAATATAGCTCATTCAACTGTGGTACAAATGAACAATTGAGGATTTCTTTCCTGATACGTTTTAGCCATCTGATAGTGTGCTCAGCCACAACATACCCACTACTCTCTGATTTTAAATATACGTTATAAATGGGATGAGTTTATACTTTCTTTCTTCTCTCTGTGGTCTCTCCAGGAGATGGCTAGTAAGCCTGGATGATTCCATTTTACTGGTGAGAAAATGCAAAATAAGCTGTTCTTAATAACAGCATTAAAACAACCCTTGCAAAGGATGGCACCGAATAGTGGGTGCATGTTGAAGTGGAAGGCACAGAGATGCCTAATTTTTTTTTTGTTGTGAAGTAAATTTTGTTGTGAAATACATTTTCCTCTTTCTGCATGCTCCTGGAAGAGCTCTCCTCTTCTGTATCCTGAAGTGTTACCCAAATGCCACACATGATAGCAACCAATTCAGAATGACCTCTGTGATGAATCAGTCAGCACATAGATGGGTACTGGGTTCTAATGCAATGCAGAAGGGGCTGTATGGATCCAAAAGGCATAGAACGTGGTCCTCATGCACACAGTTTACGTTTTAGTTGGTGAGGCTAGACATAAACTAATGAAACCACCAATTAACCATATCAGATTTTGTCCTGTGGATACAAATAATGGATACAATACAATACAATCCATACAAATTTGTATAAATCTGTACAAATAAGGATACAATAAAAGACTAACTTGAGAGCAGATAATTAGAGGATAGTACAATTTGTGATACTCTGTGCCCCTGGCAGCATCTGGTCTGGAGAGAAGTTCTCTTGTAGCTCCACACTGGCCTAACTCTGGGAGTATCAGAGGAACCCTGCTTACTTCCCTGAGTCACAGAGACTCAAGGAATTAAATGTAAATGGTGCTCCCTGGAGCTGTGTATCTTGGTGTCTCCTGCATCAGAAGAACTCAGACTGCAGAGACCTAGCAGACAGGAGGAAAGAGAGCAGTCTTAAGGTTACTGCCCATGGGGTGGAGCCAGCCTACAGACCCATTAAAATGTACTGTGCTTTATACAATATTTCTAAATATTTTGAACCAACGTTTAAAAATCAAAAGATTTAATAATAATGATTCAAATTTCTGGCGTCTCTGGGAAAACTGGGGTATCTGGCCACAGATGGCTCATATTCCCATTTGGCATCAGCCATGTGGATGTTAATAGTATCTGTTTTTTTTTTTTTTTTAATATAAAGTGGGCTTATGCTCTCCAGTTTGCCCCAGTCCCCACCACTCCCTGTGTGTCCCCAGGGCCTCCTGAACTTTCTGTCCTCCAAAGTTACAGAAAGTTTTCTCTGTATCCATATTTCTATCAAAAAATATGAAAAATAAAAGCTCAAGAGGGCTGTGTGCTTAAAAACAACAGGCAATAGGAAAGACTATTTCTTCATGCAAGCAAAGGGTGGCTATGTTGAAGGAATGGAGCCCACCAGCCTCACTCATGTCCTTCCCTGCTGGGCTCCTGTGCCAGCTGAGTTTGAGGGAAACATGGCAGGTTATACAACAGAGGCACCACCTCAAGAATCACCGTAATAGTTGAGGTGTATTAAGGGTTTGTATGTGCCATGTGCTACCTCATTAATCCTTCCAACAGTGCTTTGAGGTAGGTTCTGCTATTATTCCCTGCCTCCCAGAGGAGGAAACAGGTGCAGAGAGGTTAACCAACAACATGCCCAAGATGACACAGCTACTTGAGGACGGAGACAGGATTTGAATGCAGGCCTGCCGGACCTCAGAATCCATGCCCACTTTTGCTCCCTCGCTATGAGTCTGTAAGACAGGTGCCCCTGGCTTGCGCTGATACATACACGTAGTGTCTGTGTGTATGTGTGTATTGTGCCTCCCACTAGAATATAAGCTACATGAGAACAGAGCTTTGGTCTGTTTCATTCCTTGCTGTCTCCTAGCACCCAGAGCAGTGCTTGGCAGGTAACAGGCACTCAGTAAGTATCTTTGAGTGTATGTGCTGGGCAGACAACCCCTGATCCCTGGGAGGCTGGGGCTATATTTGCTGAACTCTTTCCTCTGAGTATTACATCCTAATGGGGGCTTAGGTTGGGCCTTTTGCCAGATTTGGTTAGCGTGAAAGGGACAAGTGGGGATAGCCCAACTTGCTCCACATCTTTTTGTTCCAAGTCTGGGTCTTCCTCTTTTCTAAGTTTTTCCCTCTCCATCCTCCAGAGCATGAAATGAGATAGCCAGGGGACTGGAAAGTGAAGGACAAAGCGTTACCTGTTTACAAAGACAGATGGTGGAGGAAGTAGTCCTGTGGACCACGTGGTGGGCTGTCCTGGGGTGCTCGTGCTCAGGGGCAGCGGGAGTGGGTTAGTGGGCAGCTGCTTCCTGACTGAGGTGGGAGAAGTAACGAAACCCAGTGATAAGGGGCTTGATGACAGCAATGGCTTTGAGTGGTGGCCCCATCTCTGGTGCCCATCTGCTTTAGTTGCTTAGAAGCATACCCCAGGATAAGGATTTGAGTGGAAGTAGTTTGAGAGGTAATTTCAAGAAGCACCACTAGGTAAGCAGGAAAGTGAGTCAGAAAGAGAAGGCAGCCAGTAAAGGGTTTGTAATCAAGTTAGTTATCACTCTGGGTGTCTAGGCCTTGATGCTGCTGGGAAGATCAGGGAGCCAGTGAAGGACACATGCTTCAGAGACAGCACATCCAAGGGGCAAGGGAGCTGGGGTATTTATACACTAACTCTTTCAGTCTTGGGTTGAGGGCTGCTTGACACTTCTGACCTGTGAGGGTGGCTAGAGAGAGTCCACAGGCATAGGTACAGAGACTGGCAGCTGGAATTGGACAGACATGTGCTGAAATGGTGAGGGTGAAGGGATGTGGTGAGCCACCAACAGCATCTTCAACCCCTCTTCTGTTCATGGAGGCTGAGCATCACAAGGAGCCCAGGATGCTTGACAGAGGTACTATATCTGCCCTGTGTCCATTAGCTTTTGCTACATAATAGACCACCCCCAAAATTAATGCTTAAAATGAGAACCACTTACTTAGCTCACACTTTGGTGGGTGGGAAATTTGAGCTGGGCTTAGCTAGGTGGTTCTTCCGGCCTCATCTGGGCTTACTTATGTATCTGTGGTCACCTGGCAGGTAGGCGGTGGTCTAAGATGGCCTCGGCTGGGACAGCTTATTGGCACTCCACATGGTCTCTCATCCTACCGCCCTAGCTGGGGCTTGTTCTCATGGTGGCAGCAGCACTCCAAGAGAATGAGTGTGGGCAGGCAAGCCTCCAGAGGGCTAGACTTGGAACTGGCACAACATTACTTCCATTATACTTCATTGGCCAAAGCAAATCACAAGGCCAGCTCAGATTCAAGAATAGACTCCACCTCTCAGTGGGAGAAACTACAAAGTCATATTTAGGAGTATAGATACAGGAAGAGGAGCACTCGTAGTCATTTTTGCAAATAGTCTACCACATGCTCATGCCCTTAGGCATCTTGTGATCTGGTGGACAATCAAAACCAGTGTTTATTCTACTATTTTAGGCACAGTAGGAGTCAGAAGCTGTTGGCTGGAGTGTGGGAAAGTCTCCGTCCTACAGCAGCTTCCCCACTTAGGCTTTCTGTTAAACATTGTCCTTTCCCTTGTTTTTTTTTTGTTTTTTGTTTTTGTTTTTTGTTTTTTTTTTGAGATAGAGTCTTTTTCTGTTGCCCAGGCTGGAGTGCAATGGCATAATCTTGGCTCACTGCAACCTCTGCCTCCCGGATTCAAGTGGTTCTCCTGCCTCCGCCTCCTGAATAGCTGGAATTACAGGCGTCCGCCACCACGCCCAGCTGAATTTTGTATTTTTAGTAGAGTCAGGGTTTCACCATGTTGGTCAGGCTGGTCTCGAACTCCTGACCTCAGGTGATTCACCTACCTTGGACTCTCAAAGTGCTGGGATTACAGGCGTGAGCCACAGTGTCCAGCCTCGCTCATCTTTAAGAAAGCAATGACCTCTGGGAGAGAACACATTATCCCTCTACTTACTGAGGCTTGTGTGTGGGTGGGGAGAGCTGAAAAGAGCCAATATGAGAGTTAGGTTGAGTCAAAGACATGTAATTTGAATTTAGCAGTTTATTTTTTTCTAAAAGATTTGTACTTGCTTATCTAACAAGAATTTTTTTCCTTAATAGAAGGTATTTTTGTGGAAAGAACCAGGTGCGTATCACATAGGATATTACTGCTTTCCTTGGTTTATCAATCCTTAAAGGAAGTTTACTTTGGAGCGTAAGAAAATGACAGCCACTTCAAATGCAGGTGGCATCATGAGGAGGTAAAACACATAAAACACAGAAGAAATACACTTACAAAAAGCCAAGTAAAAGAGCTTTGAAACAGTGGACAATATGGCTCTGTTGTTTACCTTGGGTGGAGTGATAGCTTGGGTGGAGACGTGGGGAGGGAGAGAGATGTCCAGCCACTGTCTGTTCCTTGGGCTGCCTGGGGTATATACCTCCACCTTTGGGTCATTCACCTCCCCACTGCCCCACAGCTCATGTTCAGGTGGATCTGCCAGCCTCCCGAAGGTCTCTGGCCTTTTCTCCTTCACTTCACTTCTCTTTCTTAGTTACCTGCTGCTGTGTAAAACCCCATTGTGTTCCTGCAGCACCATCAGGCTTGGAAGAGAGCAAGTCCAAGGGTTCTCCCAAGGTCTGGATCTAAACAGCCAGACAGGGTAGGAAGGAATGAGATCTCCATACAGGGTAGGGAGGAATGCTCCCTTTCAGAGGGAGGAGATCCTCCTGGACTCAGGAGCTGGACTTCTAGGTGAAGAAAGGCTTCAAGACTCTGGCCTCTACCCTTGTTCCCTGGTGGTGTGGACTTGCTGAAAGGCTTGGATCACCATTGATAGTAAGACCTCAAGTCTGCAATGATTGTAATGGAAGCCCCTCCTTCCAGTCCAGGAAGCAGAAATGTTCTTGCAGTAAGTAGCTGGGTGTGAACTAAGCATGCAGAGTTGAAATATTCCTGGCAGGATTGATCTGCATGAATGGCCTTCACCTGTGGTGCTCCTGATGCATCTTGGAGGCCAAAGGAACTTTTCTCCTGGCTCTTGGCAGCATTGACTGGGGATTTCAAATGGCCAACCAGTTCACAGCCATTGTGAACAGTTACGTGAAAACCCTTCATTTCGCCTGTTCCTCACAATGGTCCCTGCTTTACAAACAGAGAAGTGAAGCTTCTGGAGGTCAGATGATTTGCCCAAGGTTATGGAAGTAGTAAGGGGTAGAAACCAAGCCTTTTAATTTCATATCCAATGCTCTTATCACAATACCTCACTATTAATCCCCGATCTGCCCAAATATTGCATTAAAAGGAAATGATTTAGGGAAGAGATTTGAGGGTTGTCTCCTTTGAAATGTATACTTTCAGAATTTTCCAGCCATCCTTTTCAAGGCATCAACCCCAATTCCCCTTCTGTACACCCTCAACAAGTGATATCTCACCTCCTCCAGCCCATACAGCCCTCCCCTCCCCACACAGGGCCAGCATCTTAGCATTTTCCTCCCCACCAACCACTGACTCTGAGTAGTGGGTGCCCAGTGTTGTGTCAGGGAACTTGGGAAGCCACAGGGTCAACAGGCCCATCTTCCCCTGGCGTTAATTTCACTAGAAGCATTGTTAGGGGAGAACAATCTTACAGTGCCTATCTACCTACTATGCAGCAGGAAGTACATTTTGAAGATTAGTATTTTTTACCTTTCAAAATAATGCAAAGAAATTATTGTTTGCCGCAAGTGTTTCCAGAGGCAGCCCTGAATCTTCTAGAGATGTCTCCTCAGCAGGCTGTGGGTTTAATTGCTGAAATACAACCCTCATTATCTGAAAAGCTCAGTGGGTATCTACCATATGCCCCAGGACAATGTGCCGCACTGGTGCTTTTCTCATGTATTACTAGATAACTTTCCTCATCTTTACGTTGCTGTTACGTTACACCCTCCTTGAAGATCTTGTAGTAAATAATAGCACATACCTACTATGTGCCAAGAGTGGAGCTCAGACAAGTGTCAGGCAAGCGAGGGGCCTAGTGTATAAAATTTAAGGAGGCATTCAGCTGCTGATCCTGAGACTGAGTGCCTAGTCCTTTGTGAGTGCCGTTGTCACCCCGGTCCCACCCTGGCTAGGTTCTTTTTAATTATTTTATTTTATTTCTTTTTTAGAGACAGGGTGTCCCTATGTTGCCAGGGCTGGTCTCAAACTCTGGGTTCAAGCGATCCACCCACCTTGGCCTCCCAAAGTGCTGGGATCACAGGTGTGAGCCACCTCACCCAGCCTACCCTGGCTAGGTTCTTTACCTATACATATCCTATTATCTTCACAATGGTCTCATTTTACAGATGGGCAAGACCTGAAGCATATGCTGGTTAAGAAGCTTGCCCAAGGTCACACAGCTGGTTCCAGCAACCTGCTGGTGAACACTGACATTATCATGTTTGGATTTACAACAGCCCTGAGAAGTAATTGGTCCTGTATAATATTGGTTCATGAGCGCTGATTGCTCAATTTTCAGGCATTTTGGAAATCAGTGGTTAAACACAGCCATTATTAAAGATGAAATTATATAAACTTAATCAATTGTATTAAAAACAAATGTAATAACTACCCCAAACTCATCATTTCCTAATTCTCCTGTGTTCCCTGTCCAAGGGCAAGGCAGAGCGGCTGCTACTTTGGAGCAAAAAAAAATCCCTTCTCTATAGGGCAGGCAGAGGCAGGCTCCTCCCTGCGCCAGCCGGAAGCCACTTCTTCCTGTCATTCTCCAGTGCGGATATACTGTAGGAAACGGCCACCAAGGCCGCAAGGAAGAAAAACACCCGCTTCCCATGCTCCCAACATGGGCAGTAGAAAATTCCAGGCTAGAGCTCCCTGAGACCTCTCCCTGGGTTTGAGGAGAAACAGACTTTCCACTGAAGTGACACACACTGTAGCCCACAGTCTGAATGTTTGGATTATAGGAGCTTTCACCCTGAGGCTGGAGAACAGCTGGTCTACAAGAGAGAACTTGGCTTTGGGTACCTGAGAGACCTGGGTTTGAATCCTGCCTCTGCCTGGGTGGCGTCGGTCAAAACATTTAATTTCTCCTTGCCACACGGGGTAGCCTTGGTCAAGACATCTTGCCATACTGGTTGGCCTTGGTCAAGGCATTTAACTTGGGCTTGCCTCAGTTTTTCCAGCTGTAAAAGGGGAGAATGCCCACCTTATGGACTTGTACAGAGTTGTGGTTGAAAAATCAGACATTGTGTAGAAAGCATTCTAAGATATACATGATGGAAGGCGTGGAATAAATGTGAAATGAACGAATACCAATAGCAGTTATGTGCCAGCCACCATGCTAGGCAAGGAGGATTCCAATGTGAGTGGACAGGGGTCCTGACTCCAAGACTTGCAGTGCAGAGAGGCAGGGAGACAGAGAGAGGAGGTGATGGTGGAAGGGCTGGCGCTTTGGTAGCAGCGTGGGGAAAGAGCAGGGAGCACGCGGTGGGTTCTAACTCACCCTGCCCAGCCACTTGCAGCACAAGCATTTCCTGAGATCTACTATGTGTCTGTGGATATTACCGGGGGTGCAGCTGTGACTATGACACAGTCCCTTTTCTTTCAGAAACAGCACTAACAGGCATGAAAGGCGAAATGATTACACAGGCAAGACAATGCTTAAAGATCAAGATAGAAGAAATTATGGAGCGAGGAATGTAGTGCCGGACCACTGGAGAGGGCTAGGTAGACAGGGAGGGGCCTCCGTTCAGACTTGCTAGAGAGGCTGGCAGGTGAGGGTCCTCCGGGAAGGCCTGCAGTTCTTCTCTGGCTTGTTTTAGCAAAGTGGAGGAGAGGGGAGGGGCAGGGCTGGAGTTTGCCTTCTGCTGTGGTGATGATGCTCTGAGGGTCCAGCTGTTCTTCCCATCCTTGCTGCTGCTGGACTGCCTCTCTCCCTGCCACGGCTTGAGCCCAGGGCTGAAGCACCGCTGGACCTGTCTCCACGGGACCCTGAGGACAAGCCAGAATCCTAACTTGCCACAGTGTCCCTAGTCACATTGATTTGGTGTGCTGAGGACATGCAGAGAGAGGGAGTGTAGACGCTCAATTAAATCCTTTTCAGGAGAGAGGACAGGGTGGGAGAGGAACTGGCATTTGGTCACAAGTCCATCTCATCCTGCCTGGAGGCTCCTCTCAGTTGAGTCAGGGTGACCTTCCTGGGTTGAATAAACAGTTTCAGGACAGTTTGGAGGTTGTGTGAGGCTGGCAGGTGAGGAAATGAGGCCCTCCCCACACTCCCCAGCCCTAGGCCTTGCGTTCTCCGAGATGCAGGCACGTTCTGGATCTCCCGAGCCTTCTCTTGGTGAAGGGAGTTTCTCCTACAGCACAAGGCCTGCTGTGGGGGCTGAGGTCGGCCAAGGCCCCAAGGCTGGGTAGGGGACAGTAAGTTGGTGTTTCGGGGACATGGCCTCTTGGCTGTTGTGCCATTGTGCCTTACTAGGAGGCAACTTTTCTCCCCACCCAGAAGTAATTAACCTGTGATAAGCAATAAAAAATAAATCGACGTGATGATGTCTCATTCAATGCTACTCCATGCTCACATGATATTACTAAGGGAACTCTTTTTAAAATTAAGGGTACAGGCCGGCGTTTTGGCTCACACTTGTAATGGAATCCCAGCATTTTGGGAAGCTGAGGCAGGGGGAATCACTTGAATCCAGGAGTTCGAGATCAGCCTGGGCAACATGGTGAAACATGTTCCTACAAAAAAAATACAAAGAATTAGCTGGGGATGGTGGCACACGTCTGTAGTCCCAACTACTCAAGAAGCTGAGGTGGGAGGATGGTCTGAGCCTCGGAGGTCAAAGCTGCCATAAGCCATGATGGTGCCACTGCACTCTAGCCAACTTGACAGAATGAGACCCTCTCTCAAAAATAATAAAATAAAGGTCGGGTGCAGTGGCTCACACGTGTAATCCCAGCACTTTGGGAAGCCGAGGCAGGCAGATCACTTGAGGTCAGGAGTTCAAGACCAGTCTGGCCCACACGGTGGAACCCCGTCTCTACTAAAAATAGAAAAATTAGCTGGGGCTGGGCGCGGTGGCTCAAGCCTGTAATCCCAGCACTTTGGGAGGCCGAGATGGGCGGATCACGAGGTCAGGAGATCGAGACCATCCTGGCTAACACGGTGAAACCCCGTCTCTACTAAAAAACACAAAAAACTAGCCAGGCGAGGTGGCGGTCACCTGTAGTCCCAGCTACTCGTGAGGCTGAGGCAGGAGAATGGCGTAAACCCGGGAGGCGGAGCTTGCAGTGAGCTGAGATCTGGCCACTGCACCCCAGCCTGGGCGACAGAGCGAGACTCCGTCTCAAAAAAAAAAGAAAAATTAGCTGGGTGTGGTGGCCCATGCCTATAATCCCAACTACTCAGGAGGCTGAGGCAGGAGAATTGCTTGAACCCAGAAGGCAGAGGTTGCAGTGAGCTGAGATCGTGCTACTGCACTCCAGCCTGGGAGACAGAGCGAGACTCCCTCTCAAAAAATAATAATAATGATAATTATTATTATAAAATAAAATAATTAAGGGGCAGAGAAAGAGCAGATGAAATGCTAGGTCTGCTGAAAAGTATGGGATGAGGTGCTACCCAGCACGACCCCCTCTTTTCTGTGCTTGTCATGGTCGCACCTGTGCTTCCCTGGCTCTGAGGAGCCTGTCCGCATGCTGGATGTGTTTCCCCTGTGTGCATCTTCGTGTTATAGACCACATTACTCTTGGAGAAAGGGACTCTTTCTGGAAGAAGTAGGCTCCTTGTGTGAGGGACGGGTAGGGGATCGGAAGAGAGGTGGTGGAGAGTGGTGATTACAAGTGTGGGCTCTGAAGTCAAGAAAAGCCTGGAGTTCTTTCCTGATGTTGCCCCTGCTCCTTGTGTAAGCTTGGGGAAGTCACTTAACCTCTTTAAGCCTCAATATTCTCATCTGTGACATGGGAATAATAAAAGTGCATATCCTCAGAGCTTATGTCATGTGGTGATGGGGAAACCTGGAGAGGAGAGCTAGGCACTTCTTGCTGTGGGGCCCTGGGAAAAATCTCCAAACCTCCTGAGCCTCAGGTCTGCTCAGGTGTCGTGTGGGGGGCACATTCCCAGCCCACGTTTCAGAATTGCTGTTAAGGGAGGATGGAATGAGACCTCCGCACACTGCGCAGCACTATGAGGAGGAGCATGTGGTAAGTACTTCCTACATGCTGGCCACTCCAGTGACTGCGGCTGACTGTGGTTAGGGCCAAGGTGAACGGACAGAAGGAAGCTGACCTCCTTCGCCCACTGGGCTCTTTCTGTGTTTCTCTAAGGAAACCCAGTCCTGTAGTAGTGAGCAGCCCTTGAGGCCAGGTGGGTTGCACTTCCCCATGGTCTAACCCTCCCAGGGACACCCTCCCTGCTTCTTTGCCATCATCAGCTGGGCCGTCAGTCACCCTGGGCAGATGTGTGACCACCAGACACAGCAGAGAAACACTCGTTTGACAGCCTCTTCAGTTGGGAGTGAACTCCCTGGCTCTGGGATTGTGGGGCCACCTCCTCTCACAACCTGGGCCGTGTTTTCATTCCTAACCATCCCCACCACACAGAAGAGTTGGAATTTTCTTGTTTCTCACAGAGCCCCAAACATCTCTCGTCAATCCCCTTGTTAGACTGGTAGCTAACTATGTGTCTGTAAGTCAGAGACACCAGGGGCTGGTAGTGGGTGCCGCGTGCGGGTTGTCTGCTCAGCCCTTTCCCGAAAGGCCCCATTGGATGGTTTTCTTGGCTCTCAGCAGTGGCAGTTCTCTCTGACCACCCGTCTTCTGCTCCACTCAGGGTTGTTGCACCGAGGCTGGTGACCAGTTGTTCTCCATCTCCTGGGGACAAGCAGGCGCTGAGGCCACAGCGCACACACTGTGTCTGAGAGGGACCAAAGGGGAAAACCACCTGCCTGGATTGTTCCGGCTGCAGCAAAGCCTCCAACCCTGGAGGTCTTTTCCAAACAGGATAGAGCTTCATCTCTCTGGAATGTCTTAGGGCAGCAAGGTCCCCCCTGCTCTCTCTGCACAGACAAAGCTCGTCTTCCATGAAGGACTGGGCCCCACTTCTGGACGCCATAGAGCTCCAAACTCCTTCTCGAACTCCACAAAACACAGAGCACTGCTCAGGGCCTTGGCTGCTGTGAATGTGTTTCTTCTTCCAGGTACTCGTTTTGTTTCTTTAACTCCCCTGAGGATGAGGAGCCCGTCCCACTTGATATCCACATCTCACTTACCACAGTGCTGGGCGCTTCCTAAGCATCTGCTGGGGCCTTTCAGTAATTGGGCGGCAGCCTTGAGGGGGAAAGCAGAGCTTGGCAGGATGGGCCACCAGACTGGGAGGTGCTGATGAAGCCGTGAAAGGTCTGGAATTTGGGTGCTGCCTAAGGCAGGCAGGCTCCACAGTGGCCACAGGGTGTTGGGGTTCTGTGCTAGGGGCAGCCAGGACACTGTAGTAGCCTGGGGAGAAAGGGCTGGGGCATGAAGCTATTGGGCAAGGGGGACAATTGACTTCCTTCAGAGCTGAGTGAAGAACCATCCCTAGAGCCCTCCAGATGACCCCAGTCTTTGTATCAGTGAGGGGTTCAGACCAGGCAGGCCTCTGCTAATCTCCGGCTGGATGGGAGGGGGTGCAGGGGAAGTGTGAACACGATGTAGCTTTGGGAGAGATGGGGGCTTGGGTGGGTGGAACCAGAGGATGAGTCCCTGGCCAGAAGGGTAGAGGGAGACAGGGCACCCAAAATGCCACAGAACACGGAGCTCCCTGCAAGCTGGGAAACGTGGCCAGGCCCTGTACGCTTAAGAGAATTCGAGCCCTGGGGTTGACTCATGCTAGGTGCCAGAGTTACTCTGAGACTCTCACCAAATGACATCAGGTGAGAACCTGGGCAGACTCCTGGGGCAAAAGGGAGAGTAAATCATCATCATGATCATGATCATCATCATTATCATCATCATCATCATTACAACAACCACAGCATTACTCTACATTTCAGTGATGTTTCACAGTTTACAAAGGGCTTTCACATGAAGAGGGAGAGGACTGAGGAATTTCAGTTGCTTCCACCCACATACACTCCCAAGGCCTTCCCCTTGACCCTTTGCCTCTCTCCTCCCCATCTCCAGGACTCAGAACTTGTACTGGTATCTGCTGCTGTGTGCAGCCTCCAAGCAGGGTGAGAGGAGAGGCTAAGGATCCGGAAGGGTGCTCCTCCCTGCAACCTCCTCCTCTCCTGTGGTCCTGAGTCCCTCTCCTTCTCAGACATGTGTACCCATACCTGGCTTATCTGGGTTTCTGAGAAGGCAAGGAAAATAGAACTTCCTTTCCTGTGTCTCCGAGAAGGAAGGAGCTCTGGGCTAGGAGGGGGATGGACCAGAGCTCCTGGTACTTTGTTGGCATCACAATAACCCCTGTTTCTTTCCTCCCCTGACCTACCTGCTGAGTCCACCCTGGCTTTCCATCTTGCTCTGTGGGTACGTCTGCCATGTGAGGCAAAAGTCAGTAAACGTCTCCTACATTGACCCAGGTCTCAGCCTCCTTCCTGCCAAATGGCACAGATGGCAGCCTCAATCCCTGCCTGGATAAACACACTCAATATTTCTTTTTTGTTGTTGTTGTTGAGACAAAGTCTCGCTCTGTGGCTCAGGCTGGAGTGCAGTGGCGTGATCTTGGCTCACTGCAACCTCCACTCCCAGGATTCTAGAAATTCTCCTACCTCAGCCTCCCAAGCAGCTGCGATTACAGGCACCTGCTACCACACCCGGCTAATTTTTTTGTGTTTGTAACAGAGACGGGGGTTTTGCCATGTTGGCCAGGCTGGTCTCGAACTCTTGACCTCAGGTGATCCACCTACCTTGGCCTCCCAAAGTGCTGGGATTACAAGCGTGAGCCACCGTGCCCAGCCAACACTCAATATTTCTCTATAAGCATACCATCTTTTCAAACTTCAGAAACTCCAACATCTGCAGCCTGTCTCAGGCTGGTCAGGAAGTAACAGAAAGAGGAAAGGTGCACAGCAGCCCCAAAGGCAAATGCTGTTGGCAAGAAAGCAGGGAGATGCAGTAAAGAGCAAGGATGGCTGGCCACAGGGGAGGGTACTGTCATGGGCCCATGGGACAAAGAGGGCCAATGTAGAATGCTCTGAACTCAGAGTTGGGGAAGAGGATGAGGATGTGGGTATCCTTGATACAACCAGTCGACTCACCTTGAATGTTCAGGCTAGGATACATGAAAGTGTGAATTAAATGGTCCCACCAATTTTAAAAATGGGACACTACAACCCAGATTGATAAAGGCTTGTCCTTTAGGAGTGGCAGGAAGAACAGTGTGGGAGAGCCATGAATATAACAAATGAAGCTACATGTAGTCTATGGAAGGTTTAGTGTCATCTACCGGAATCAGTCGATCATTTCCCAGTGAAAAGTCAGTAGGGAGGCCAGGCACGGTGGCTCACTCCTATAATCTCAGTATTTTGTGAGGTCGAAGCAGGCAGATCGCCTGTGCTCAGGAGTTCGAGACCAATCTGGGCAACATAATAAATTAGCCAGGTGTGGTGGCATGCACCTGTGGTCCCAGCTCCTTGAAAGGCTGAGGTGGAAGGATCGCTTGAGTCGGCGAGGTTGAGGCTGCAGTGAGCTGGGATCGCGCCACTGCTCTCTGGCTTGGGCCACAGAGTGAGGCCCTGTCTCAAAAAAAAAAAAAAAAAAAAAAGTCAGTAGGGAGATAGAAAACAACCTGTCTAATCAACTTTATTGGACACAACTAGTGTACAAAAACAACATCGAGGTGGGTGTGGTTATGCTGTGATAACAATCATAAAATCTTGGTGGCTTACAATAAGAAAGGTTATTTTTCATTTGTAATACATGTTCATTATGAGTCGGTCATGGACTGCTCTGTTGATTTCACTCCTGGGCTGATGGCATGACACCGGGACTCCTGGATCTGGAGCACTTATGGTTTCACAGCAGAGGGAAAAAAGATCGACACATGGAATCACTCACTAATTCTTAAAACTTCTGTCTAGAAGTGACGCCTGTCGCTGCTGCTCACGTTTCATTGGCCAAAGCAAGTCATATGGCCAAACCTCAACTCTCCTGGGGCAGGGAAGTATAATGTTTGTCCAATAGTAAGGTCTACCACACAAAGGGTCCTTAAGTCAGTACTGCTTTAGGCTAAGGGGTCCTAAATTCTTGGAAGATACAGAGACCTCAAAATCCAGTTGGTGAACAATTGTCTTGAGATGGAGTTATAAACAAATATAAGAATAAAATATAATGGCTGAGTATGGTGGTTTACGCCTGTAATCCCAACACTTTGGGAAGCTGAGGTGGGAAGACTGCTTGAGTCCAGGAGTTTGAGACCACCCTGGAAAACATAACGAGACCCCGTCTCTACAAAACAATTTCTTAAAAATTAGCTAGGCATGGTGGCGCATGCCTATAGTCCCAGCTACTCAGGAGGCTGAGGTGGGAGGATCACTTGAGCCCAGGAAGTGGAGGCTGCAGTGAACTATGATCGCAGTACTGCACTCCAGCCTGGGTGACAGAAGAAGATCCTGCCTCTCTTAAAAAAACAACAAAACAAAACAAAAAACCCAAAATACAATATAAGCTTCACAAGAGAAGAATCTTGAGAAGACTAACTGGGATTGCAGGCATGCACCACCACGCCTGGATAATTTTTGTATTTTTAGCAGAGGCAGGGTTTCACCATGTTGGTCAGGCTTGTCTTGAACTCCTGACCTCAGGCAATTCACCCACCTTGGCCTCCTAAAGTGCTGGGATTACAGATGTGAGCCACTGCGCCAGGTCTCAGCCAGGTTTTGAATCTTGCTGTATTGTTGTAAATCCCAGGTACTCCATCCCCTCAGTATCCGCATTTGTCTTGTTTTGGGGCAGTGACAGTGGAGTCCATTCTCCCTGTTTGACCTTCTCCAAGGACCTCCTAGAATATGGTGGGAGAAGGGAAGCACATGTGGCTGGGTGAGGGAGGAAGACTTGCCTCTTCCCTCCATCTTCCCAGTTCAGTTGATCTGAGAAGTACAGAAATCTATTTTCTTAGGGATGTGGCTCAGATATTTTCATTTTATTAAAACTGATGTCTTAGACTCACAGGTTTCCTTCAGGCTGGAATGCCTCTGGTGTAACATGACATTCTGGGGAGTATTAGCCAGACGCCCACTCTTTCTGGGTCAGTACCAGGCTTATGTAATTAAAAGTCCAAAGTGGAGACGAGTCAGACAGTCAGACTCACCCAGCCAATAACCTTCCCCCGCAGCCTTCTATCTGGTCGTCACAGAATTTTTGAGCAGGAAGAGACCTTGCACCTAATGAACTCTCATCCATCTTCTTCCAGCTAAAGAGCTGAACACCATGAAGACCAAAATGCAACCCTCCTGTCCTAGATGTCACTAGGACCCTAGTGGGCCCTCTGCGCCTTCAGTGGCTTGCAGACTGTGGCCCACCATCCCTCCCCACCTCCTCCAACAAGATAAACACATCTGTGACCCCATCCCGAGGGAGCCAGGGAGGGAGGGAGGGAAGGACGGAGGAGGGAGCCTCCCCGGCACAGACAATCAGAGACTCGGCCTTGACTTGGGTTGTTAAGATAGCTGCTGCCTCCCTTCTCCAGCTGGCGGGAAGCAGTGACCCGGGGAGCCCGAGCCACCTCCGGGGGAGGAGAAGCTGGCTAGGGAGGAAAGATAAAGGAGAAGGGGGAGGAGTCTGGCCAGCTCCCACCTCCCGGCTGCTGTTCCAGCCAAGTGGCTGAGCTGGAGAAAGAGAACTGATAACAGATAAGGGGCTTGCTTTCCTGTGGCCTTGTTTACACAAGCTTAGGTTCTTGCCGGCTGGTCCCTGGGGTTGGGGTGGGGGTGGAGGAGCTATGTGGGTGGAGGGCAGTGTGGGTTTCTGGACTGAGGCTTGCTTTCAGCTGGCCAAGGCCTGCTTGGCTTATAGATCTTCCCCGTACCTCCCACCCCATCCCCAGCGCCAGATTTCCTGCAAGAAGCTGGTTGAGTGGAGGCTTGAGCTGAAATGCAAGGCTTTCCACATGTGGAGTTGGGGGGGCCTTTCACCTGAAAACAGTGGACATGGCAGCTCTGTCTCTCACTTGGCCTCTGGGGCTCTGGGCATCTGACAAAGGATTTCTAGTTCCAACAGAGCTTATAGTCATATATTCAAGCGAATTTGAGAATCCCCTGCACTCTATTCCTCAGCCTCCCTGCAACAAATTGGGTCAGACTTGTGCTGTGTCTGAGGCCCTGGAAGCTGCGGAAGAGCAAGCGCCATGTGCCAGGTCCTGTGCTAGGGAATAGGGGTCGGGTCATGAACCAGAGAGACACAGTCCATGCCCTGGTGGACATTAAAAGCAGATAAGTGAGTCTACGAATCATGGCCAAGGCAGCATATGCTCTGGAAATGCGGCAGGGAATCTAATCTCTCAGGTGGTTGGGAAAGACTTTTTGGAGGGATGGCATCTCAATAAAGGATTGGGCTGGGCACGGAGGCTCACGCCCGTAATTCCAGCACTTTGGAAGGCCGAGGCAGGCAGATCACTTGAGGTCAGGAGTTCGAGACCAGCCTGGCCAACATGGTGAAACCCCATCTCTACTAGAAACACAAAAATTAGCCGGGCATGGTGGTGGCACGTGCCTGTAATCCCAGCTACCTGGGAGGCTGAGGCAAGAGAATCACTTGAACCTGGGAGGCAGAGGTTGCAGTGAGCTGAGATCATGCCATTGTACCCCAGCCTGGGCAACAAGAGCAAAACTCCATCCCCTACCCAGCAAAAAGAAAAAAAAAAAAATAGAGGATTGACAGACAAGCAGGATTGAGTAGAGTTGCAAGAGACACATAGAGAAAGAACATCCCACACAGAGAAAACACTACAGGGAAAAGCATTTTAGAAGCAAAAGAGATGGGGTGTTTGGGGAGAGAAGAAAGTGGCAGTGTTTAGTGGGACCCTGAGGAGGGTGCGGGCAGAGCAGAGGTGGGCAGAGGCTAGATTATGGTTGGGGGTAGAAGTGGAAGGCAGAAAGCGGATTGGAGAGAGGAGAAGAGCGGGCAGACTGGAGGACTCTGGGAGACTTTCCTCTGCAGGAAAGCGGGAGCCATGGTCCTTTCTGAGGTATTCTTAGATGGTGACTCCTAGAGCAGAAGCTTGTCAACCTCACCCGGCTGCCTTCTGTGTCCAAGCCCAGCAAACGCTTGTGGGTTTGGGGCTCCCTCCCGTGGGTGTCCTCTTGGCCTCAGCCCCACCTGTGGCAGGCACATCTGGTTTCCCAGCCCCGCCTTGGTTGGGTGGAGATGACACCAGCCTGGAGGTGTTGTCCTGGGAGGTCAGCATCTCCCAGGTGGGACGGGTGGGATGAGGGTTGAGGCTGAGCTGCAGCTCATCTGGGGAGGGCCTGACTCCCTTGAAGCTGTCTGCAACTGCCCCCCATCCCCATTGTGCCCTCCTAGGTGGCAGTGAGAAGGATTCAGAACTCCTTGCTTAAGGCCAACCCTCCCCCCGCCGCCCACCCCACTTCCAGGTGCACAAGTCACTCCCAAGACCTGCAGCAAATCATCCATTTCCCCTACTCATTCCTTCCTTCACTCCATTCCACTCAATAGTTACCGAGGCCTGTTGACTCTCTGGCACTAGCACACACACCTTCACTGGGTTAGGTGCCGTGCCTTGGTCCAGGAAATCCCACAGCTGGGAATATTAAGTTTAATGGGTCAGGGTACAGGCTCTAACACCAGACTCCTGGAGTTCAAAGTCTCTAACTCAGTGACCTGGGGCAAATCTCTCCATATTTTTGCACCTCAGTTTCCTCATCTATAAACCAGTTAACAGTAGTACCTACTGCATAGACTGTTGGCAGATGAAATGACAGCATTCCCATAAAAGGCTTTGAGAATAGTGAGTGGTCAATGAATACTAGTGGCTACTGTTTATATACATCAGCTGTTCACTTTGGGAAAAGGAAATGGTTAGGAAGGAATCTTTTTTCTGAGAAAGCAACACAGTAACATTAAAGGTATCTACCTTAACAGCAACTATTTTTATTTTTAATATTCACTTCCAGTACCTTTTTTTTTTTTTTGAGACGGAGTCTCGCTCTGTCGCCCAGGCTGGAGTACAGTGGCATGATCTCAGCTCACTGCAAACTCCACCTCCCGGGTTCATGCCATTCTCCTGCCTCAGCCTCCCGAGTAGCTGGGACTACAGGCGCCCGCCACCACACCCGACTAATTTTTTGTGTTTTTTTTTTTTTTTTTGGTAGAGACGGGGTTTCAGCGTGTTAGCCAGGATGGTCTCGATCTCCTGACCTCGTGATCTGCCCGCCTCGGCCTCCCAAAGTGCTGGGATTACAGACATGAACCACCGCGCCCGGCCTCCAGTACTTATTTTGAGATCATGATAAAAAAAATCCAGAAGTCTGGGGAATTGCATGCTTTCTTTTCTTTTGATCTACTCCAGTAAACCTGCTATGTATATAGACTCAGTAAATGACTGTGGGTGTGGGATCCACACCCATGCCCAAGCCTACAGGTGAGAACCCTGGATTTGGATTCCTGTTCATCCCTGAAGTCTTGTGTGATTGTGGGTATGTTGTTTAGCTTCTTGGAATCTGTTTCTCCTCACCTGTTAAATGAGGATACTAACCCTCTCCATGGGTTATGAGAAGTAGCTCTAATGTGGGCAAAGTGCCCAGCACAGAATAGAGGATTAATAAATGCCAGCTCCCAGCCTCTCCCTCTGATACAGTGTGGGGTTCAGAGGATGGTAGGTACCCAGGGGTTGGTACCACCAGACTGGCCCCCAGCCCACCTCCCACCTTCCCATAGTAAGCCCTGGAATTCACCTGAGAGCACTAGGGCTCTGGCCTACTTTAGAGGCTGGGGGTCAACCAGCCTCCAGTTTACTTTGCTGACACCACTATGGGGAAAGGAGGGGCCATGTGAGCTTCCCCAGGGTCAGAGGGACCTGGAAGTGGGAGAAGGTAAGGGTGAAGTTGTTTCCTGAGAGCCCTTGTGGGTTCTACCGGTTTATGGCCAGGGTGGACTGGCAACTGTTGGGGAGAAGGACCGTGGGGTGTGTGGGTGGGGTGAGCTGGGGATTGCAAAGTTCAGAAAGCTCAGAAAGAGCCAGGCACAAGAAGGGAGAAGCTGTGGTGATTAAGAGAGGAGTCCATTAAATCAGACTGGTGGGAGCAACCTGGCTGAGTTACCTGAGTCCCCCGCCACCCCCAGCCAACAGGGGGCCTTTCTCAAATAGAGAAAGGAGAATATTGTATTCATAATGAGTAATCGCTTATGTCTTCAGAACATTTTCAAATCAGAGCATTCTTTTACATCGATTTTCTAATGTCAACCTTACTAAGAGGCAGGGAAAGGGAGGTAATATTCCTACTTGACAAATGAGGAAATGCAGGTTCAAAGGGGCTGAGAAACTTGACCACATGCATATAGCTGCCAAGCTGGAACGCAAACCTGGCCTTCTAGCACCAACGTACCTGCAACTGAAGGATCAGTAGGCATTTTCCAGGCAACTAGTAGATTGGGTACTAGAATAATTTAGAATTTCCTCCATTTAAAAAAAAAAAGGTAAAATAGAAAGACTCTCTGGCCCTCTTTCTTTTTCAGATTCATCGGCTTCTTTTCTGACTTGGGCATTAATATCCATGCAGAGGAGCTTCCTGGGGGCAGTGCCCCTCCGAGGAATAGCAGCATGCAGATGGGGGGCCTCAGGGTAGCCCTGCAGAAGGATTTTCAGAGCTGCTTGTTAACAGGCGACTAAGTGAGGTTGCAAAATCACACTGTCTGCGCATCAGCTGTCACCAATAGGATTAGGGGCCTCTCCATTTAGTTTGTATCTAAGAGATCATACTAACAAACAGCGTGAATGTGAGCCTTGGGAAGGCCCATTTACCTCTCTGGGCATCAGTTTGCTCAGCTGTAAAGTGATGAACTTACCTTAATTTGACTTTCTGTGTGCAGGTTGGTGGAGCAAACGTTTCCGGAATTCCTGGAAACCAGTCTGTCTCTGCTATTACCAAATGGTAGCCCTGGATCTGTCACAGTCTCTCTGGGTCTTTCTTCGTGTGTAAAATGCAGAGTGGTGGCTCTTTAGGGTCCTTTCAGCTCTAACATTCTCTGCAGAAGCCAGTCACCAGGCCTGGGCTAGAAGGAACTGTTGGAAAGTGAGGACTAGGGCCTGCATACATGGGTCTGAACGAGGGGACCCTGTGGGTGAGCTGGGGGTGATAGAAGCCAGTGGAGGGGAAGGGTCACGGGGAGGGGCTGGAAGTTAGGAGTTGGAATTAGGGAAGAGGGAATCAAGATGCCTGGCTAACCTGTCAGGACCTTGCCCATCTATCTGGGCTATCTCCAAAGAGGTTCCTAGAGTCCAAGCCTGAGGTCCTGCCTGGGGAGACCCTCTGAGGAGGCTGTAGTCAGCTACATCCCTCTGCGCAGGCAGATGAGCCTTCTTACCTGGCAGGCTCACCCGGCAAGCTCTCTGCTCAGTGGACCTTCCCCGCCTGAAGCAGGGAAGGAGAGAAATCCCCCAGCTGGGCCTTGCCATAGCTAGCATGGGGTTAAAACTAGGCTCTCTAGGCAAACAGTGTCTTTGCTATCTTGTGTTTGGAACCCAGCATGGGGGAAAGGTGGAGTCCACAGGCAGCCAGTTGTGTCCAGCACAGCCTGCTGTGTTATCTCGGTGCAGGGCAGCTCACAGGGAGGCCAGCCTGCAGATTATGGCCAAACTGTGTTCACCCTGGCCATCGGGCTCCTTCCCATCAGGGTCACTGCTTTTTCTTTAAACAATTGCTGTGGAGCCACCTCCAGTCCAGCTGCTTTGGGAGACTTAGGAATGTATTCTTTCTTTCATGGACACGGGTGAGGAGTGGAGAGGTCTTGTGGTATCCTGGCAGATAATGCAACCTGTTTCAGTCCTTGCCACTCCCTCCTGGCAAGCCCTGTCTCCCCTCTGTGATTCAGTGTCTCCACCTTTAAAATAAGGAGGAGAGTCCCTTTGGCCACCCGTCTCCCCCTGGCTCATGAGGACATATGGGGATACATGAGGTCCTGTCTATCACAGAGCTGTGGGTCTTTAGGGAGGCCCTCAGAAAACACCAGCTGCTCTTGTTGGTTATGGGGATCTAAGGTTCAGGAAGAGCCCGGTGGTGTTATTTATTACTCACGAAGTCTTGGCCACCATGCTGATCCCAGGCGGGACGTGGTTAGCCAGTCCTAGACTGAGCAGGAAGCCAAAAGAACTTCCTTTTTTTTTTTTTTTTTCTTTTTTTAGAACAATCTCAGAAACCTGGTGCTCTCAGCCCTCAGAGTCAGCTGATGCCCCTTGCCCAGTAGCCGGGGTAGAGGTGGGGGTGTCAGTTTCTGCATCTGGGCCCCTGAGTATTCTTGGGAAATGACGCATGCTGTCGCCAGCTGTACAGGCCATTACCCGTTAAAAAAATGTGACTGCGGGGCCATTAGCCCCGAGAGTTCAGCACCCTCTGCAGTGGGAGGGTAAGAGCTACAGAGCTTACAAAAGGTGCCTCCTATCAGCTGGAGACTAGAGCCTTAAACTCAGAGTCCAAAGGCAGATTGCACTTCTGCTGCACACCAGCCACGTAATCCTTAGGAGGAATGAAAGCTCTCTATGCCTTTGTTTCCCCATCTGTAAAACCAGCACTGCAAAAGAATAATACATGCCTTGTAGGGTTGTGGCAAGAACAAAACATAATCTAAAATGTTAATGGATGGTCCTAGTAGAACAGGTGTGTAGAAAATGCTCAGAAAGTGAAATAGAAGGGAGAGAAGCTAGGATGAGAGTTTAAGATATGTGGACAGAGAACATCGCAACAAGCTGTCCTAATCTTGGAATGCATGAACTGAAAATAGCGTGGGCTGCAGGTCCCCCAAGCACAGACTCAATGGCATGGCTGATGACATCAGTCCAAGGCTGTCCAGCCTGGGCAACAGCATTCTTATTTGGATTAAAGGAATAGAAGTTGCAGAGTAGAAGCAGGTTCCCAGAAGGATCCACCCTCCTTCCACCAAAGCCCACAAACAAGTGAGCTCCTACATGCCCAGAGCTCAGAGGCCTTTATAGACAGGTGTGAGGAGAGAGCGGGTTCTGTGGTCAGAAGCCAAGGCTGGGCATGGAGAATTCTGTTTTCCTGAAGCTGGCTGTTTCGTCACCTGGGACAAATTTCCTAACCAGTCATCCCCAGGTAAAGGGGAAGGCCGCAGACAATGGGCTTTTGGCCTTCTGCTTCTGAGCCCTCTGATCTTGATGTGTCATTTGACCTCTCAGCTGTGGTTACGCCTCTGGGAGATGGGGATCATAACCAACTCTCCTGGAGGAGGGTTGTGAGAATGGAATGATGAGATGGCTGAGGTCCCCACGTGCTTCTGCATGGCCAGGTGAATGAAAGGGGGTGCTGTGATGAGCCATCTACACCTCTGTCAAGGGGCAGGGACTGGTCACCACTAGGATCTTCTCCATCCTGAACACTGCCTTGGGGAGCTTAGGTAAAGTGAATCACCCTAGGGGTAGGGAAGTGGAGAAGGCTGACTGGGAGGAAGGCTCCAGGTTAAACTTTTTGGTGCCACCTTAAGAGAAATCTGTTTGGAGGCTTAATTCATCTGTAAATCGGACAAGTCCTACCTGCTTTCCTGAGAGAAGGAGCAAATGAGAATTAATTAGTAAACGTGGCTGTCAAACTTGGTCGGTGTTATTATTAACTTAATGTGTTTGTTTAAAAGGGGGAGGCTGGCTTGCTGCAGTCTACAGGCAGGCGTGTGAGCTGCTAGCCTGCCGGCCAGGTCTGATGAGAAATCCTGTAGATTGTTTCCACATGGGAGTTTACAACACAAATAATTAGTTGCAGTGGTGGAAGGCCTTGGAGGCGAGGGATGATGGATTCTGATGATGGATTTTGCAGTCCTTCACATAAAAGGCAGAGGTGTTCTCTAAGGGAGGAGTTGTTGTACTAGGGGAAGGGCGCCCCAGGGGCTTAGGCACCACAGCCTGAAGCCAGCAGGCAGGGTGACCAAGGGGGTCACCCCTGCTGTCTCAGATAGTTGGGGAGGCGTGGGGAGTGCTGCACACAGGCCGCACGTGTATGCCTGTATTCCTGGAGTGTGCAGGTGTCTGGGGCTTTCTCACAGGCAGATCTACCGTGCTGCTCCAGAAGATACCAGATGCTCAGCCAACCCACTGCATGCACCAGCTACACTAATGTGGTGCCCACTCAGCTGGGGTGGGGGAGAGGTGGAGACCGGTGTTGAAAGGATGGTTTATACTGAACAACTTCATTTTTCTAATATGTGCTGGTGTGTAAGGGTTAGCAGATAGAGTCTCTGCTCTAAATGACACTTTAATAGACTCTGTGGCTTCAGATTTACCCACTTTGGTTTCATGAACTGTCCTAATCTTGGGATACATGAACTGAAAATAGCGTGAGGTGAAGGTCCCCCAAGGATAGACTCAATGACATGGCTGATGACGCCTGTCCAGGGGTCACCCACTGACGTTTCTTGCTGTATATTGGTTTCTAATGCTTCTCAGTCCTTCCTTCCAAGGCTAAAATCATGGACTCTGGAGCTAGGCTACTTGGATTTAAATATTGGCTCCACCACGTATTAGCTGTGCAACTTTGGTTATTTTTTTGTTTTGTTTTGAGACAGTCTCACTCCGTCACACAGGTTAGAGTGCAATGGTGCGATCTCGGCTCACTGCAACCTCTGCCTCCTGGGTTCAAGCAATTCTCATGCCTCAGCCTCCAGAGTAGCTGGGACTACAGGCGCATGCTACCACACCTAGCTAACTTTTGCATTTTTTGTGGAGATGAGGTTTTGCCATGTTGCCCAGGCTGGTCTGGAACTCCTGGCCTCAAGTGATCCACCTGCCTTGGCCTCCCAAAGTGCTGATATTACAGGCATAAGCCACAGCACTTGGCCTAGCTGTGCAACTTTGGGCAAGTTACTTAAACTCTCCGTGTCTCAGTTTCCTTATCTGTAGAATGGGAGTGATGATACTTCATAGGTTGGTTGTGGGGATGGAATAAGTTAATATTTGTAAAGCTTTTAGACCACTGCCTAGTGAATAATAAATGCCGTATAAATGCTGGTTAAACGAATGAATGAGTTCTGGTTGCCCTAAGCAGACTGGTTGCCCATGTCTCTATATGATTTCCTCTCCTCTAAGCCATTTTAACACACAGTAAGAACAGTGTGCTTGCTATGCACTTAACATTACATTTTGTAGCTCTCCCCATATCTAGAAGCTGCCCTCCTCTGAGCACATTAGGGTTCTGTGAGCCCATTTTCCTCTCTGGGGCCCCCACATTCTGTCTGCTGCTGTGACCTTTGTTATTTGAGGTCAACATGGCAAAACCCTGTCTCTAATAAAAACACAAAAATTAGCTGGGTGTGGTGGTGGGCACCTGTAATCCCAGCTACTCGGGAGGCTGTGGCAGGAGAATCCCTTGAATCCGGGAGGCAGACGTTGCAGTGAGCCGAGATCACGCTACTGCACTCCAACCTGGGTAACAGAGTGAGACTCTGTCTCAAAAAAAAAAAAAAAAAAAAAAAGAAAGAAAGAAAGAAAGAAAGAAAAAATCCCTCTACGTCAGGCAGGGTGAGACCAGCCCCCACCTACACACGAATCCTTGCTGTGCAGCTGCCTCCAAATGTTGGTGATGACCTTGAACTAAGGAGAACACTGTCCTGGTGGCACGTAGGACAGGGGTACAATGGGGTACTACTGTGTTCTTTGGAGTTCCGTTTGATGTCTGGAGTCCTTGGAGTCCCTGTGGCTATCTGCTGCTCTGGTTTTGCATGGGGTTAGGCCAGAGTCTTCTTGTATCAATAAAGGACATTTTATTGACTGTCTGCTCGTTCCTTAACTACTTGATTGTGACCCGACTCATTATTTTCAGTAATAAAGGTAGAACATTGTTGAAAAGAACTGGAAAATAAGAGTTACACAGTTAAGTAATTGGCAACACACTTCTCCCTGGAACTTGAGCAGACCTTGTGGTTAAACGTGTGTGCAGGTGTGTTGTGTGTTCATCAAGCATCTTTAACAGGTTCACACCATTGACATCATAATATCACTTCTGGGAAACTGTCCTAAAGAAATGCTATAAAATTTGCAAGATGCTTTATGCACATAGATGTTCTACACACAAGTATTTATAAAAGAAAACCCTGGAAACAACCAAAATGTCCAGCATTTCAGATAAGGTTATGTACAACCACAGTTGCACTAATTCTAGTGGTTTTCAACCTTTTGTAAGTTCATGAGTTGCTTGAGACACTTACTAAGATGAAGATTCCCAGCCTCCACCCCTAGAGATTTTGATTTAATGGATCTGGGGTGAGATCCAAAAATCTGCATTTTTAACATACCACATATAATTTTGTTGCAGATGTTCTGCAGTTCACATTTGAGAAAACTGATCAACTTGATGGGATATTTTACAGTCATTTAAAATGATGTTTGCAGAGAGATTATAATAACATGGAGGAATTCTTTATAACTAAAAAGGTATGAAAATTGTGTATACAACTGCATCCAATTATGAAATACAACTATATAGAGCAAAACAAAAATATACAAAAATATAAACACAGGTGGTCTCAGCATGGTAGAGTTATGGCGATTTTCTTATTTTTTTCTGCATTTTCTATATTTTCCAAAATTTCTAAAAGCAAGCATTATTTTTATCATAAAAACTTATATGCCTGTAGTCCTAGCACTTTGGGAGGCTGAGGTGGGTGGATCACTTGACCCCAGGAATTTGAGACCAGCCTGGGCAACATGGTGAAACCCCGTCTCTACAAAAAATGCAAAAATTAGCTGGGTGTGGTGGCTCATGCCCGTAGTCCCAGCTACTAGGGAGACTGAGGCAGAAGGCGGAAGTTGCAGTGAGCTGAGATTATGCCACTGTACTCCAGCCCAGGTGACAGAGTGACACCCTGTCTCAAAAACAAAAACAAACAAACAAAACACCCATAGGCTCATACTTTTAAGACAGACAATATCCTCCTTGGAACAAATTCAAGGGCTTTCTCTTGTTTACCCTCTTTCCTGGGATTTATATGCTGGAAGGTTCCATTTTCTCTTTGAAGAGGCTGAAGGACCCTGAAGCAGAGTGAGGCTGGTCTCTTCACCTTCAGATGGGCTAAACCCCTTTTGGAAGTGCCTTCACACTCGGCTTTACCTGTAGACATTTGATAAGCTTCTGGAGTTACTGAAGGCGCATTCAGCCCTGTTAGTGGTTGTTAAGATAAAAAGAATACTTAGCCTGGGATTGCACTTTATTTTGTAGAGGTGAACTATCTTAATGTCATTCTCTTGAGGATTTTTTTTTATATATATATTACAATTTGTACAGGACAGTGAGGCCCTGTGTCAAGAAGTTGAAAATAAGGAAAACAAAGTTGTCTGCTGAGAGCTGTATGTATTAGTTTGCTAGGCCCATCATAACAAAGTTCCAAGCCTGGGTGGCTTAAAAAGCAGAAATTCATCATCTTCCAGTTCTGGAGGATAGAAGCCTGAAATCAAGGTGTTGGCAGGGTTGGTTCCTTCTGAGGGCTGTGAAGTAGGATCTGCTCCAAGTCTCCCTCCTTAGCTTGCGGATGGCCGTCTTCGCCCTGTGTCTTCTCCTGGGCTTCCTTCTGTATGTGTTTGCATCCAAATTTCATCTTCTATAAAGACAGCAGTCATACTGCAGTAGGGCCACCCCAATGACCTCATTTTAACTTAATTACCTCTTTAAAGACCCCATCTCCAAGGAAAGTCATATTCTGAGATACTAGGGCTTAGGACTTCAACATATGACTTTTTTGGGTGATTCCAGTCACCCTATAATGATGCATTGCTAAGCGACCGATAGCAGGACACAGAACTGTGCAGACTCTTAAAGAGTTGGAATGGGTTCCCGACATGTCTGATTTAACTGTCAGATAGCTTGGAAAGTAAAAGTGAGAGGCAATGTGGGCTGTTTCCTTTGGGACCTGATCAGGGAGGGAGAGCTTGGGCCCAGAATTGCCATCTGGCTCATCCTGGGGAAAGGCAGGTACCCCTGTAGTAGAGACAAACTCATCAGCTTAACTTGCTTCTAACCAGATCCACTTGTGGCTCTCTGAATGTCAAGTCATGACTGGGACCAAGATCGGTAACCTGTGCAAGTCTCCCCTGGAGAAATGGGAATAAGAATTCCCTGCGAGACTGTCCTGCCAGTCCTGAAGGCTGCTGTAAGGCAAGATTGTGAAGACGCTCAGTAAATTGCCAAGCTCTTTCTGTCCCCAGCAAGCTGACAGAGCTCTGAACATCCTTGCTCACCTGCAGCAGCCGATCATGATGCTGTCTTTGAAGCCTACAGGTTAAATTATACTTGGAGGAGTCTGGAACTTGAAACAGTATTCAAGGAGGAGAGGTGGCAATGACTATTAGGTTGGTGTAAAAGTAATTGCAGTTTTGACATTAAGTGATGGTAAAAACCACAATTACTTTTGCACCAACCTAATAGTTGTAGCATATGTGGTGGTGATAGAAAACCTTCAGAAGGTCCATTGCCAAGGGCCTCCATACATTCTTAAAAAAGTAAAATGCCCGGGCATGGTGGCTCATGCCTGTAATCCCAGCACTTTGGGAGGCTGAGGTGGGCTGATCACCTGAGGTCAGGAGTTGGAGACCAGCCTGAGCCACATGGTGAAACCCCATCTCTATTAAAAATACAAAAATTAGCTGGGCATGGTGGTGCATGCCTGTGGTTCCAGCTACTTGGGAGGCTGAGGCAGGAGAATCTCTTGAACCCAGGAGGCAGAGGTTGTGGTGAACCGAGATTGCGCCACTGTACTCCAGCCTGGGCTACAGAGTGAGACTCCAACTCAAACAAACAAACAAACCCCATCTTTATTTTGAAATTGACATATGCTTCATATATGAAAATTTATAAGTTTGATATAGAAGAATAAAAAGTAAAAGTTCCCGTTCTCTAGCCCTCTACCTCTTTTCCATCACCAAAAGCCCCTCCCCTCAGTGAATGACCTGTTCCGGATGTTCCTATGCGTAGACAAAACATATATGTAAATACTTAAAAAACCAACATGCTCATGATTTAGTTCATACTGTTTGAAAATTTGTGTTTCTAACTTAATGAATGACTGTGGGCTTCTTTTCACGGCAGTTCATGCACAGGGATTTTCATGATACTTTTTTAAACTGTTGCTTAGTCTATACCACATTATAGATACACCATGTACCATTTAACTCATTGGTGGACATTTTGGTTGTTTCCAGTTTTAAAAAATGTGACAAACCTGATTATAAATGAATATCTTTGCTCATGTATCTTTGAACCCTTGTGTGAATGGCTCTCTGTAGGATACATTTCTAGGCATGAAATAACCTAAGGTGATATTTATGTATTTAAAATTTTGATAGATTTTATAAGTTGCTCTAAAAAAGAAAGCTATCAATCTACACTCTCTCCAAAAGTTTATGAGAATTCCTGTTTCCTCCCATCCCTGCCAAGAATGAGCACTATGCCATTGGGCCCTGAATTTGTTAAGATGTCGAGGCTGAATATTATTTTGAGAGTGTGTTCTTTCAATATGTTTCCAGAGATACTTAAAATCATGATCATAAGGCCTTTTGGAAAATAGCATTTGGATCCAAGATCACAGGAAATTGTCAACAGATTTTCCAAGGAACCCACTAAGCTCTGGGAGCGTATTCAAGGGGACCTAGGATTTTCTACCTGAACCCAGACGTTGCACCAACTCATAGAGAAGCTACACATATGTCTTTCTTTTCATGTGAGAGGGGGAAAAAATAAACAAAGACAGATTTGAACATGTAATCACACCCGGTGCCCTTGAAGCAGTTCTCTAGTTATCTATCTAATCTATCTGTCTGTCTATCTATCTATCTATCTATCTATCTATCTATCTATCTATCTATCTATCTAGTTATCTCCTGGGCCTCATCAGTTTTCCTGATTCTCTGAATGCCCTGTAAATAGTGCTTATATGGGGTGCCTGTATGAAACGTTTAGAGACAATCAACTCCTTATCCAGTGGCGGGGGGCGGCGGGGCTGTGGAAGTAGCTGGCCTTGCCTAACTTTGCTTACCCCTCAATCTCATGGAACACAGCAGACGCTGGCTGCTGCCTAGTCCAGTGGGCAGACCAAGGGCCTCATTAGGGCAGCAGCAAAGCAGAGGTTCCAGAGCTATGAGAAAATGCACCTTTGATAAAATGATCCAGGATTTTGTGTTCAGAAATATCCAGAAGGTGCCATTTTAACTGCAGCATACATGTAAGTTTTGCATTTTATGAATCTGTTATGTTTTTCTCTTGAATCACATTGCAGACAATGCTATATCTTTAGAGCTGAGGACTTCTAAAGGTCTGCCAGTATCCCCTCCTGCCTCCTCCACCCGCAATCATGACAGGTTAAGTGTTCTCTGAGGTGCTGGAATTTTCCAGTCCTTCATGGAGGCCCTGTCTGCTGGGATTCTAGAGATGGGGCTTCGTTTCCGTGTTCAGAAGACCTGCATTACAGGGTGGGGATGGAGATTTCATCAGAAAGCATGTGAAGGCACCAGCAGTGTTGGTGCTCAGCAAGGTTAATTTCCTACCCACTACAAGCTCATCCCATCTGAATCACAGGATTAGCAGAACAGGACTCTAAAGACTTTAAGAAGTGCTTTGTTGCTTTATATACAAAGTTCTAGAGAAAGAAGAGACAGGAATGAAACTGGAATTTCACCATCTTCTTGGGCTGTAGCACATATCTGTGCCTGCAGTAAATGTAAATATGTATATCTATACATACATATATATAACTATAACTAGTTTTTCCTTGAGTTGAGTTGAAGTGAATTGAATCATGTTTGTATTCACCCTATGGAAGGTCAAATGTGTAATTCATGATAGGACAAAAGGTAAAAGCTTCACTCCTTTCTAGAGCTTCTTAATATCTGCCGTTTTCGTTACCTATGGAAGAATTCCAGTCCTTGTTAGAGGTAGGGAAGTAAACATTTGCATTTCTACAAGGTACTAAGCCCAGTGCCTCATTTTACCTTCCCAACAGCACTAGGAATATTGTTTTGCAACTCAAGAATCAGAGAGTTATAACCATTTCTTCCTGAGGTCACAGGTGACAAAGGGTGGGGTCACGATTCAAACCCAGGCCGGCCTGATGGCACACCTTGCTCTGGTCCCACTCACCGCCTCCACGGCATAAGCTTCCTGGAGTCGGTCATTTCAGAAAGGAACGCCAGCTCATTATTGAGTTCCAGATCTGAGTATAAACAGTAACCCCTGGTCCTACCCCTTGAAGGCTAGCTTGGGGCTCTGTCCAGCCACCAAGTGTCAGGTGTCTCAGGAACGCTAGTCATTCCTGTGGGATAAAGTCATGTCATCCAGGGCACAGAGCAGGCAGGCATGGAAGGACAGAGGGACAAAGCGGCCTCTGCCACGGTAATGGGTGACATGTTTCTCAGACTCCTCCATGGCTCAGGCTTTCCTGCGTGTCCTTCCCAAGACCCTTCTGTGGCTTCTTCCTTGGGAGAGGCCCATGCCCTTCGTTAAGTCCCCAGCTTACAGCAGTTGCTGCAGAGCCCATCCATTCAGGTATTTGGTCGTTCATTCATCCAGTGACTATTCATGGAGGTGCTACCCTGACCCCATCACCCTAGGTGCAGAGGACAGAGCAGGAATCACGGGAGACCTCGTCCTTGCTCTCCAGGAGCCTATGCATGGTGGAGAGAGAAAGTCAGCAGTCACAGAGGTAATAATGCATTGACCACAGTCTTCTCAGCATAACCATGGAGGAGGTGCTGCAGATATCTAGAAGAAACGTGCACTCTGAGGTCTACAGGGGGAGCTGAAGTTGTCTAGGGAAAGAAGTGGGGAAGAGTATTTATTTAATAAACCCAGCAGCCACTGTTTTAATGCTTTACACATACTAACTCATTTAATCCTTCTAACAACTCTATGACCGGGTACTATTAGAAACCTCATTTTACATTTGAGGGGTGAAATGACCTGTCCACGATCACCCTGCTAGGCACAGTCTTAGCCAGGATCCAAACACATGAGCCTATGGACAGTATTTAAAGCAGGGAGGGGAAGGGATCACCCCTGCGTGAATGCAGGCAGAGAAAAGAAGAGGCCCTCGGCTGCAGCCAGGGCGAGCTCCTGTGCTAAGGGGGACTGAGTCCAGGAGATTGAAAACAGGCATTAGAGGGGTAGAGAGTCAACAGAAGAAAGTATTTCTAGAAGGAGGGAGCAAGCAGTTGGCCAAATGCTTTGGACTGATGGGGGAGGATGGTGACTGACTGAGGATTGACTGGTGGTATCATTGTGATGCTTGACAAGAGCCATTTTAGCGGGGGTCATGGGGTGCAAAGCCCAATTTTCAAGAGTTCAAGAAAAGATAGGCGGAGAGGAGGTAGTGACTGTGATAATAATTCTTTTGAGGAATTTGACTGTAAAAGAAAGAAGCTAAGTAGGGCAATAGCCGAAGGGTGATCTAGTTCCAAGGGATTTCTTTTTTAAGAGGGAGGTAGTAAAACATGTTTTGCACCAGGAGGAATGCCTCAGCAGAGGAGAAGCCAATCAGGCAGAGAGAGCACCCAACACAGAGTGAGGGCCTTGGGCTACACCAGGGGCTGGAATCCAAGGTCGAATGAGGGTGGCCTTAGACAGGTGCGTGGCCGCAGGGGCATGGCAGATGGGCTGACAACAGATGGGCATGGTTGTATGCAGCCACCTGGGCATGGGCATGGTTGTGTACCGGCTTTCAGTGGCAGGTCCCTGACCAACATCTCCTCCAGAGCCTGCTGGTTTGATTTTCCCCTTGTCCTCTCTGACATCTTAGCAGAGCCACAAAGAGAGGGAGGCAACCTTCTTCTCTGGATGCTGCAAGAGCTAGAGGGCATCCCTAGGCATTCTGTCCCCCCAGGTGTCACCACCCTTTGCCAATTGGTGCAGGCTGAGAGGAGGGACGCTGACGGTGGGGTTCAGCCTCAGCTGTGTTCCTGGTGAAGCTGTGAACTGAGTGCGAGGAGAGAGCTGCATCCACTGAGAGTCATTTTCTTAAAGGCTTGTTTGGCACTTGCTCTTCAGGAGCCCTGGGGATTTGAGGACACAGGTCAAGGGATTCCTGCTGTCATGTGACAGACATAGTATCCACCCACTCGACACACAAAATGGCTATGAACCCCATTCCAGCAAGTTTATGTAAACTTACCTCACAGAATTTCTTTCTTCTTCTTCTTTTTAAAATTATTTTTATTTTTATTTGTTATTTTTTTGAGATATAGTTTCGCACTGTTGCCTGGGCTGGAGTTCAGTGGTGCGATCTCAGCTCACTGCAACCTCTGCCTCCCGGGTTCAAGTGATTCTCCTGCCTCAGCCTCCCAAGTTGCTGGGGTTACAGGCACCTGCCACCATGACTGGCTAATTTTTTGTATTTTTAGTAGAGATGGGGTTTTACTCTGTTGGTCAGGCTGGTCTTGAACACCTGACCTCGTGATCCACCCACCTCAGCTTCCCAAAGTGCTGGGATTACAGGCGTGAGCCACCATGCCAGCCCTTCTTTTTCTTTTTTAGATACAGGTTCTTGCCCTGTGGCCCAGGCCGGAGTGCAGTGGCGTGATCATATCTCACTGCAGCCTCGAAGTACTGGGCTCAAACAATCCTCCTGCCTCAGCCTCCGGTGTAGCTGGGAGCACCACCACACCCAGATCATTTTAAATTTTTTTTGTAGAGACGGGGGTCTTGTGGTGTTGCCCAGGCTCCTCACAGAATTTCTGATGCACAAAATTGGCCAATTAGGGCCTTGGGGGTGATTTATACTTTTTCAAGGTTTGAATCTAAGAAATTCACAGCCTGAAGTAGGCACCTATTCCTCCCTGGCTCTCCAAAGCGCACCTCTTCAGCCTAGCTGTGTTTCGCAGATAAACACACAAACAAAAAGGGGGAGAACGAAACTGGGAGAGCTCTGAATACAAAATCAGGGATTTCCCATTGGGGAAAAATTCCTCTGGTTAAAAAAAAGGATTTGGGTAAATGAGGCAGACACACCAGAAGTATAAGACAGCTAGCATCCCACAGTCCTGGTTTACTTCATCAACCACTTTCTCTTGAAAATAAAGTATAAAAAAATAACACGTAGGTATGTATCCCCTACTCTCCCCACCAAAGAGAAATTCTGTCTGTCAATTTCTCTTTTCCCCCAGTGTATTGTAGGCTGTATTGTAAATTGTTTTCCTACAAAGTAATAAAATGTAAATGTGAGTTTTAGATATGCTAATGTTTCGGGTTGTCCAAGCATGAATTCCCAACCAGTTATGGGTTGAGGAAGCTGTGAGAACCAAGGGGGTGATGAGAAGGCAAGACAAAAGATCCCCATTGTTGTAGCTGAAGAAGGCTAGGATTTAGGAAACCTGGGATCTGATGTGAGCTGGAGGCCTTCAGGGGACACCAGAGGCAGGTAGGCTTAAAAAACCTTGAAAGCAGAAAGCATCAGGAACATTTCTCCACCGCAGAGTAGAAGAGGAGGAAGGGTTTTGCTGGCAGGGGCTCAGCTCCTCACCTCTGGAAGACTGAGCAGACCCCTACTGCAGACCCTTGAAGAAAGAGGGCTGCACAGGGCAATGGCGAAAGGCCATGGTGCCCCATGGAATGCTATCGAACAGCTACCCCAGCAGAACTCTGAGAGGCCTTCCAGGAGTTCATTTTCTTTCAAACCCTTCTTCCAATTTATCATGGTAATCAGAGGTAGTATTCACATCAGGTGAATCAGGTGAGGATTCGCAAACAGAAATCTGTTAAAACCAAATTGATTTTGTGAAACAGGGAGTACCTGAAGCTCTGGGGGATTCATCTCAAAAGACTTCACAAAACAACGTGACTTTGGATTTCATATGTTTGGACAAAAAATCCAGCTTTTGTTGCACTTTGAAGGAAGGCTGGGTCTGGCAGGGATTCCAGGGCAGCTGGGGAGATGCGTGACAAAGGGACAAATGAAAGGCGAGGGGTATGTGAGAATGCTGGGGAACCTGCTTAGGGGACTAGACAGTAATGAAGACCGATGATGTGGGAGAGAGGGTAAAACCCAGGATTAGCAAGGAAGAGCTCAATAATAGCCAAGAGCTTCTGCAAGCTTCGGGAGGGTGATTTGGTTCAAAGAAACCTTAAGAGGTAGAAAGGCATGAGCGAGGGGAGTCTGAGAAGGGCTTTTTCTCAGCCTAGAGGCACAGGAAGAAGTTTTAGAAGTGTGGTGGGAGAGACAACTGTGAAATGGGAAAGATGCTAAGAAGGACGCCTCAGATTGGTGGACAGCCCCAGGAAAGACATGGAGGAGTTACCAGGTAAGGTGAATTAAATGGGGAAGACCGTGCTGAAATTAACCAGGCAGGAAAGCAGGGGAGAAGCCCAAGGGGTGCATCTGTAGCTGTTGCTGGTCCCTGAGGGCCTGCTGTGTGCTGCCACACTGGACTTCCCTGTATCCCCAGAACCTAGTGTGGTTCTTGCGTATAGTTGACACTCATTATTTGTTGAATGAATGGATGGGTGGAGAAATAACAAATAAATTGTCATTGAGGCTGCTGCGAAAAATAGTGTTGCAGTTCCTCAGACAATTAAACATGGAATTACTAGATGATCTCCTAGGTACATACCCAAAATAATTGACACAGGGACTTGAACTTGTATTTGTACAGCCATGTTCCTAGAAGCACTATTCACAATAGGCAAAAGGTGGAAGAAACTCAAGTTTCCAACTATGGATGAATGGATAAGCAAATTAGAATGTTTTCAGCCTTAAAAAGGAAGAACATTGACACATGCTACAACATGGATGAACCTTGAAAACATTATGTTAAAGTGAAATAAGCCAGTCACAAAAGAACAAATATTATATGATTCCACTTACACGAGGTAACTAGAGCAGTAAAATTCATAGACACAGAAAGTAGATTAGAAGTAACTAGCGGAAGGAGATAGGAAGGAACAGGGAATTGTTGGTTAATAGATTTAGAACTTCAATTGGGGAAGATGGAAAAGTTCTGAAAATAGAAAGTGGTGATAGTTGCACACAGTGTAAATGTCCTTAATGCCTTTGAACTGTACATTTAAAATGGGTAAGTGATACTTTATTGGAGGTGGGGGGGCGGAGTCTTGCTCTGTCACCTAGGCTGGAGTGCAGTGGTGCAGTCTTAGCTCACTGCAACCTCTGCCTCCTGGGTTCAAGTGATTCTCCTGCCTCAGCCTCCCAAGTAGCTGGGATTACAGGTGCCCGCAACGATGCCTGGCTAATTTTTGTATTTTAGTAGAGATGTTGGCCAGGCTGGTCTTGAACTCACGACCTTGTGACCTGCCTGCCTCGGCCTCCCAAAGTGCTGGGATTACAGGTGTGAGCCACTGTGCCTGGCCACATTTTATGTTATATAAATTTATCACAAAAAAGAGGTAAAATTATCTCTCGAATATAGCAAAGAAAAAAAAAAAATTGACCATGCAGAACATGCTAAAACCTTTCTTAAGACCCACATAAACTTTCATTCATGTAATCCTCACAATGATCTTATGACTCAAGTTCTATCATTTTCCCAGGCCTTGTGCAAGGTGTATTACACAGATGGCTTCTTATGGGGAAAACCCTTCACAGTGGGTTACTATGTTCATTTTGTGGATGTGAAGTGGAGTCTTCTAGGTAGACAGAGACATACAAGCCAGTGAGGTGCCTGAGTAGGCTGAAATTCAGGCTTGGCTGAACCCAGAAGCTACATGGTTTCTGTACACTATGCTATTTCTTCCAGCACCAAGTGAGCCAAGATTAGAACAGAGGCATAGAGAGGTCAGCAGTGTTCATGTAGGATGCATGTATTAAGCACTGACTGTGTACTCAGCTCTTTACTTGTCACTAAGAAGATCAGAGAAGTAGAAAACACTGTTCTTGCCCTCATAGGCTTGTCTAAGGTACATGGGGCTCCACAGCAGGTATTGGTATAAAACTATCTTTGGTTGCATCACATTGGCTCCAGGGCTGTAGGATCCAAAGGGAGAGAGTTAGGGTGGAAGAGAATCTGGAAGATCTCTGGAGTCAGGGCTTCCTAGGAAGGAGTCATTGAGTCCATTCTATGTTCTAGGTGACAGAAAAATCTAGTTGTGTAAATAGGAATAATACTAACACAAACTCACAATTCCCTATCTGTAAGCCTGAAACTCAAAGATCCCAGGGACAAAAAGGTTTTTTTTTTTACTTTTGCTGTTGTTGTTTGTTTCTTGTTTTTGTCAATCTGGTGCCAACTCTCATTTGGCAGCAAAATCTGATCTGAACTGGAGAGGCTATTTGCAGTCTGAAGTCCCTCCAAGTGAAAGTTGACATGGTCACTGCGGCATCATGAATGTGTCTGATTGTGAGGCCCTGCCTTGGCACCCACTGGGGAACATACACTAAAGACAGCCTAGGCACCATATTACCTCCTAAAATAAGGAAAAATGCCGGCTTGTGGCCCCAGGGATTTTGGATGAAGGATTGTTAACTTATATTCATCGCATGATAGACTATGTGAAGCAGGCATTTTACTAAGTGCTTTACTCCCATTACCTCATTTAGTCCTTACAATAACCCTATGAGGTAGGTCCTGTTATTATCACTCTTGTTTTACAGGTGAGAAAACTGAGACCAGAGTAGGAAAATAACTTGCCGAACGAAGGCTACAAACTTGTAAGTGATGGGGCCTGAACTTAAGGTCTTTCTGTTTGGGCAATAGCATTTCAGTGATATCCTTGGTTGGAATAGTTTTAGAATCAAGGTAAAGATGGAAGTCAGACCATGAAGGCCCCAGGAGGAAGGAGCCAGAGGGGAAAGGGGACCTGAGGGGTGGGTTCCCCATCTGGCTGTTGACAGGCAGGGGAGGGCAGATGAAGGTCAGAGGCGACATCTCAGATCAGGTGGGCCTGGCTGCGCAGCCAGGGTTGGGGCTACAGAGGGGTTGGGCCTCTCAGGATAGCTGGGGTTCCCGGTGATAGAGGCTGCAATTTGGACATCACAGAGCCCCAGAGAGCCTGAGTCCCCAACCCTGGCCTTTAACTTGTCACTTTCTCTCAGACGTAAATGGCTACCCTCAGGCCTACAGCCATTCCCCTTTTTGTTGAAAGAGGAAGCAGTCAGAAGGCACCCTTCACCCACTCTATGTGGTCTGAAGAAGAGGAACCTGGATCTGATTTGGATTTTTTGAAGAAATCTTGCTTTGATGTGGTCTCATCCAACTTCTTCATTTGCTGGTCTGAGTGGGACGATGGGTGCTGTACCTCTGTGGGGACCAACCAAGGGGATTCTCTCAGCCAGGGATCTCCCCCATGAGGGAGGAGTTTCCCAGCCCTGGTACCTGTGACTCCTTGGGTACCTCCAATGATCTCCAGGCTATTGGAACCTTCTCAAGACAAAATTTAAATATTGAAATAAATATTCTATGGAAATAAACCTGTGGGAAAAAAGAAGCGTATGCCAATCAGATTTTTTTGTTTTTGTTTTTGTTTTTTGGAGAGGGGAGGATAAAAGAGAGTTATAACCCTTTAAAAAGATATCAGTATTCTAAAAGCATAGGCAATCAGGCCGTGAGTGGGGGAAGCCCTGGATTTTAGTTTTGACTCCCTTATCCCTTCACTGTATGACTCTGGGCAAGAATAGATTTTGTAAATTATAAAGCATGACAGCAAGAGGATCAATGCTGCATGATCATCACCCTAGAGCAGAAAATCCTACCATGTTACCTGCTTTGATCTGCTTTCCTGAATGAGCAGGGATCTGACATACATTATCAGGGCTACTCATATCCATACTTCCCCTCTCTATGCCTCAATTTCCATAGTAGTCAGGCTGAGCCAGGCCATGCTGCAGTGACAAATAAGCCCCCAGTTTTCAGTGGCTTCACAGAGTGAAGCTTTGTATTTCCTGCTCTGATGAGGATGGGCAGATCTTCCTCCATTTTGTAAGTGTGCCGTCTAGGATACATGGACTGTCTGGTCACAGTGGCAGGGGATAAGAGGGATGGAGGAGGCACATCCTGTCTTCAGTGTTTGGGCCTGGAGATGACATGTGTCATTGGCTATAATTAATCACCTAACTGCAAGGAAGGCTGGAAAATTCGGGGAAGCACATGGATATTCAGTGGGCACAAATGGACTCTGCAACAGTTTCCACATCTCTCAAATGCAAGGGTTGGACTAGATGACCTTGGAACAGGCACCCCCCAGCTCTGGCCTTCTAAGATTGTCTGAGCCAGAGACCCAGAAATCGATGACTCACAGCAGTGACAGTGCCCTGCTTCCACAGGAAAAGCTGCACCCCTCACCACAAAAATCAATTTTACTTTCTTCATTCTTTCCCAGACCATCTCTGAGCTATTTGTTCTGTACTGCCCCTTCATCAACTCCCAACTCCCAGATACTTCCAAGGTAAAATGGCCTCCAGCGACCCTAGACCAGTGTAAATGTTTGCTCTCTGAAAGAGACGGGTCTTGCCTTGAAGGGACACTAATGAAGAGCTGAAAGCTGGTAGGCTGAGACCACCTAGAACCACTTGGCCCTGGAATCCCACCTCCCTTCTACCATCTCTAGAGGAACTCAGGAATAATTCTAATGACTGCCTCCATTTGCTTTCTCCTGTTTCCCTCTTGATGTGTATACTTCCTAATCCTTTCCCAGTTTGGTGAGATCCACACTGATCACTGGAAACATATCTGTCAAGATGACTAATGATGCATATTTGAGGCCAGGCGTGGTGGCTCACGCCTGTAATCCCAGCACTTTGGGAGGCCGAGGTGGGCAAATCACCTGAGGTCAGGAGTTTGAGACCAGCCTGACCAACATGGAGAAACCCCTTCTCTAAGAAAAATACAAAATTAGCTGGGTGTGGTGGTGCATGCCTGTAATCCCAGCTACTTGGGAGGCTGAGGCAGGAGAATCACTTGAACATGGGAGGCGGAGGTTGCTATGAGCCAAGATCGCACCGTTGCGCTCCAGCCTGGGCAACAAGCACGAAACTCAGAAAAAAACAAAACAAACAAACAAACAAACAAAATCCGCACATTTGAAAGGCAATGACTGAATTATTGGATCACGAATACGCTATATAGTATTTCTTAATATCAGCATGGGCATTTGACAAGGTCTCATGTGATCACAGGAGGAGGGATTGAAGGTGCTCAGCTAACCTGTGTGATGGCATCATGTCACACACTGCTGGTCTGACATCCTGCATGCTCCAGTTGTGATAATAGGGGTTCTGCCCTTTTCAGGAGACCGAGTATCCACTTTGAGGCTTCATTCTGTTAGACAATCCTTATCGTGGTAGTCTGGCCTATACCCCAGCCTCTCTGCAGGAATGTCAGATGCCTCTCAGCACTGCTTATTCTTGATGACTTATCACCATTGAGTAGCCTGTCAGGTAGTGCCTACGCCCTGACTCAAAGGGACTCCCAAGTCATTCTGCATCTGGGTGTAGGCTTCCAGTGCTGCTGTGGCTGTTACAGAATTGTTAGACATTCCTCCCATCCAGCGGTGGGACCTATGCTCCTCCTCTTGAATCAGGACAGTCTTGTGACTGCTTTGATCAGTAGGGTATGGAGAAAGTAATGTTTTTTGACTTCCAAAGCCTGGCCATAAAAGACCCCACAGCTTCTGTCTGGTTCTCCTGGAATACTCACTCTTGTGACCCAGCTGCCATGCTTTGAGAAACCCAAGCCATGTGGAGAGGACACATGTCATTCGACACATGACAGTCCCGCTCAGCTCAGTCTTTGAGTCCTTCCAATGTAGGTACCAGACATGGAATGAAGAAGCCTCTAGATAATTCCAGCCCCTAACCACTCAGTTCATTCCCTCACCCCTGTTGTCTACTTTTCCCAGCAGAAGCTCTGAACATGAACCAAAGAAGAGGCATCCCAGCTGTGCTCTGTCCAGATTCCTGACTCAGGAATCTGTGAGCAGAAGAAAATGGTTGGCATTTTTCATCAGCATGTCTGAAGTCATTTGTTCCATAGTAATCAATAACTAGAAAACCACCTAATCCTTCCGCCATTAGCATGAAGATGGGTGGATCGATGTCGACCTCTAGAAGAGAAGTCTCTAGTAGTGGGCTGCAGGCTCATTCCTATCCAACCTCTTTAATGACAATTTATAGGGAGCAACAACCTCACCAAGAAAGACAACAGGATTATTGGGAAAGTGTGGGTGTCATAAATTGAGATAAATAGGCAGAACACTGGGGGATGGATAGGAATCCTGAAAGATCTCAACCAGTTCAGAGGAATGTAATCCTTGCACTTAGCCTTTGAAATTCACATGGAAATGTGCTAGGTGAAGTAGGGGTTAGCTGGGGAAAGGAAGGGGTTGATCCCCAGGCAAGAGGGCACAAGGTGGGTGAGACAGAGCTTGGAGGCACTGAAGGTAGGGCACAGAGGGATTATCCAGAGGCACTGAAGGTAGGGCACAAGGATGACTTGAGATGGGCTGATCAGTGGACAGGAACCTGTCAAACAGGGTCTCAAGGGCCAGGCTAGGAAAGCTGGTAAAAGGTGCTGGGACCCTGGGTCCTTTTTACCCTGCGTCCTAGCCCTCCAGAGCTCAGGAGCCGAATGGATCTGGCTGTTTAACACCTTGGTTCACCAATTCTTTTGGAAGATCCTAAAATGAGGTAGAAGTAGTTAAGCCAAGACAGCTTTGAAACATACAACTGGAATACCAGGAATACCAGGACCAGAGTGGCTGAGTTTCCCAGAAGTTCATTCTGTTCAGGTTCCAACGGGGCCTCCTCCACCATCCAGTCCACCTACAGTGCTGGGCATGCAGCATGCCAGGCGGCCCCACAGAAACACCTTGCACTGGGGTCCTCCTGCCTGCTGTGAACAGTGACCCTAGCAGTGCTCATGGTTAATATTGTTGTATCTCCCCATAAAAAGACTACTGGGGTGGGAAGATCCCAGATGGATGTGACTTCCTGGGGCTACCATGTCTGAACCTGGTGGGATATGAGCACTGTGGACACCTCTTTTTATGCGAGGTCTGGCCTGAGGTGCAGGATCTGCGAAGCGAGAGGACCCTGCCGGCACCTGGCCTCTGAGTGGCTCAGTGGGAGGAGGGGCGTCCTGGGTGCTGGGGGTGCCTGGTGCAGGCCCCCACTTGGCCTTCTCAGTCCCTCTCAGAGTTTGCCAGGAAGTGACACCATAGTAGACTCAATCCTTCTTCAGGCCTCAATCCCGGGGCTTCAGAAATAGCTAGAAATTGGCTGGGTAAGCAGGCGGTGGCTTATATGGAAAAAGAGGCCCCTTGGCAGCTGCCCCCTGTGTTTGTGGGGCTGTGTCCTGCCTCCGTCCCTAATAAGTATGATCCGCATTAGCACTTTCACCTCTTACAGTCTCAGTTTCCTTGTCTACAAAATGAGAATAGTGCCTATTTCAAGAGATGACTGTGAGGATTGGATGAAGGTGATTCTATTAAAAGGGTGTCTGGCATAAGTGGTTGCTGAGTGGCCACAGTCATTTCTCTCCTACCTGTCCTGTGGACTCCAGCACCTGAGCGTTCATGACAGGCATGCGCCCTCCCCTCTGTGCAGGGGAGCTGTGCACAGAGCCTTAAAGAACCTCCCAGGGTGGCAGTCACAGGTGAGGGAGGGCATCAGGCGCCAGTGGAGCTGGAAGGCTCAGCCTCGGTGTGGTCATCTCCCTCCTAAATTTCAAGGGACAGAAAAGGTCCTCCTGCTCTTTGCTTGGTGTCTCCCAAATCACCTTTCCT